>NC_053047.1:318030-621060 GCF_003473485.1 Medicago truncatula | reverse complement strand
GGAGCTGATCTCAGCTTGTTTTGAAAGAAGTGTGGCGCAAAAAATTCTTGGCATCCCTATCTTAATCAGACTTCCCTTTGATAAGTTGGTTTGGTATTGGGAGATAAACAGTGAGTACTCAGTTCGGTCGGTATACCACTCCATTTGTGATGAGAAGTCAAGATTGCAAAGGAGCACCAGTTCCCAACAAAGTAAGAAATTTGGAGAGCACCAGTCCCCAACAAACTCAAAAATTTCATGTGGCGTCTCGCAAAAGACATTCTCCCAACAAGGACAAACCTCCAAAAGAAACGTATCACCCTTGACACTTTGTGCCCTCTATGTGACAATGAGGCTGAATCCTCAACCCATTTGTTTCTAAACTGTGAACTGTTTAAGCTGTCTCTTTTTGCTTCTCACCTGGGCTGCCATATCCCAAGGAACACTGATTTATATGACTGGCTCATGAAATGGTTTACTTGTAAAGATACTTTGGGGATTTAGTTTTTTTGTATTCTATTGTGGAAATTTTGGGCTCGTAGGAACGATGCAGTCTTTAAAGGAACACCCCTGGACCCTTCCAAATTGGTTGTTGATGCTATGAGTTTTACCCATGAGTTTAATGAAGTAAATCCGCGAAGAGTGGTCAGATGTCCGGAGGCAACCCCTGTAACTCAAGGAATTTCAGCAGGCTTTTCTGTTTTTGTGGATGCTGGTTGCGGCAATGGAGGATCAACTGGATGGGGTTTGATTATGCGTAATCCGGAGGGTGAAACTGTTCTTAGTATGTGCAAAAGAGACAATTATGTGATGGATCCCCTTTCAGCTGAGGCTTTGGGTGTTAGATTGGCTCTACAAGTTGTATTAGAGAAAGGTTTTACACCTGCTACCATTCTCTCTGTAACGCCCTATTTAATTATTAGATTATTTTATCGAGTTTAGAGACTATTTATATGATTTATGTGATCAAAATGATTATGTGTTGGTTGTTATTTTATTAAGTGATGTTATTTATTTATTTAATAGAATAAGATTTGAAAATAAAATAATATTGAGATGAGGGGCTGTTTTGAGAATTTAGAGAGTTTAGTGGAATAAGTGGAAATAAGATAAAGAGGGTTGAGGAAATAAATATGAGGAAATAGGTGAGTAAAACATTTCACGTGAAAACAAGCCTTTGGGGGAGAAAAAGAGAGAAGAGCCAAGTGAAGAACCAGAGAGATCGTAGAGCTTCGTTCGTCAAAATTAAGGTAAGGGTGAGGCAAACTTTCAATAATTATAGTGTATGTAAATTCTGAAATTGATTTAACATGAGGGTTGTTCTTGATTTTGGGAATTGAGAATTAGGTTTTCCATTGTTGAGTTCGATTAGAAAAGTGTAGAAACCATGACAATTGTGTTAGGAATTAATGTTCAGGTGGTAGAATAATCATAGGTTAAGTTTCCTAACAAATTTGGGAGTTTGTGTTTGATTCTAGTGAATTAAGAGTGATTCTTAAGTGAAAAACGCATTGTTAATCTTATTTTTGAACTGCGGTGAAGCTCAAAATCGGCCACCGAGTTTCCAAAATCGACCACCGATTTCTGAGCTGATTTTTCCAGCTTTGGTTCGACAAAAATCGGCTGCCGATTTTCTGTCAGGCAAATCTGGAAAATATTCATAATTTTCACCCTTTTCTGTTTTGAATTTGCTTCGGTGTAAACATGAAAGTTTTAGATAATTTTGTTAGCTTTCCAATGGCTTTGATTTGACTTGAAAATAATTTTTAGTTTTTGAGATATGATGAAAATACTCCAAGGAGGTCTTAGTGAAATCTTATGAAAATTCAGCATAACCATTTCTAAGTTAATCCAAAACTTATGGGATAATTCCAAAGCTCAAAACTAAAATTACTATGAGTTCAATTAAGGTGTTTAAGAGTATTTAACCCATGTTGTGAGTTGATCTTGGGATAGGAATGAAAGTTGTTAATAAGTTATAGACTTACAGAGAGCCTGAATCAAATGATTAATGATTGTTAGTTAGTCTAAGATATTTATATTATGAGGAAAATGTATGATATAGAAAATATCGTTGTTTATATCATTCAAGTTGTTATTATTAATATTGCTATGTTGCAAGTTGCTTATGTTGTTGTCCCTGCTGTTGTTGATTATTAATATCATTAAGTTGACCAAGTTGTGGAGTACGTCGTAATTATTTATGCACAGTTGTTGTTGTCGTTGTCGTTGTCTACGTTGTCGTTGATGTTGTTGAGTCGTATGTTGATATACACAAATGTTGAGTCCATTGCATGCTCATAAATTGTTGAGGGCTCATGCCCTGTGAATGCTAGTTCATTCAAATTGTTGAGGGCTTATGCCCTGTGAATGCTCGTTCATTCAAACGCGTTAAAATGGTACCACATGCATGTGCATTGTCACATTTGTCGTTGTGTTGTTGCATAGTCGTTGTTGTTGTTGGTTGAGTTGTTGTCGTTGTTGTTGGTTGAGTTTGTAGGTGTTGTTAATGTTGATGAAGTATGAAACAAGATCGTTGAATTATCCGTTGTTAATTAGGTTGTTAAATACAGTTGATGATTTATATACCTATTATTATTGTTTGTGAATCTCACCCCTTCTGCTTGGAAATGTTGCTCTTCGTATGAGTAACTTGCAGATCGAGAATAGTTGCTGTTAGTTGATGTCGTGAGTGGACCTTCTCTCACGTGTGTCTTAGGTGCTCTGATACGTAACATGATGAGAATTTGTTATTGCTTTCTGTTCCTTGCGTATTGTTTTATGAAGTTTTAAGGACATGTTGTTGGAACAATTTTATGAGATTTATGTTGAGGCCTTGGTGCCAAAGATGTTTAAATATTGAAATAATTTCCGCTGTGAAGTAATAATTGATACGTTGTTGAATTTGAAGGATAAATAGTTATTTATTCAGTTTATAATTTTATGAAAAGTAGTGTGACATTCCGTTTACGTTGAAAATACTCTGATTTATATGTGATTATATGTGAAATTTTTAAGTTGGAAAAACGGAGTGTTACACTCTCTGATGCTGCTAACATTGTTAACTGTGTCAACAGTAGTATGTCCAGCTTTGCCGCCATCAATTTCATAGCTCAAGACTGCAGAGAGCTCATGGAAAATATGTTGTTTGTTTGTGTTAGGTTCATTGGTAGAAATCAAAACTGTGATGCCCACAACCAGGGCCGTTCTTTGGGAAGTGCAAAGAGCTCAACCGAGCTGGGCCTCCCAAAGTGGTGGGCCTAAAAAAAAATTATAACTCAATATCCCCACCCCCACTCAAAAAAGAAAAATAAACATGTTTCATGTTTCAATTTATAAGTAAAAAAATCATGTTTCATGTTTCTATTTCCAAGTTAAAAAACACCTCTTCAGTAAAACTAATTGCTAATTTTGACTTTCATGGCTAATAATCATTATACGAGTGTTATTTTCAATATAAATAGAAGATTAACCTTTTAAAAAAATTGTGCGTTTTTTTTATTAAGGGCCTATTTTTACAATAAAAACCGAGCCTCCAGTTTCATAATGACGGCCCTGCCCACAACTTAGCCTCTATGGCAAAGAATGTGGGGGATAGAACTTGGTTAGGATCCTTTTCAAATTGTTCTTTGTCTTCTTTAATGTAACTAGTCATGTTGTGCCTTGTATCAATGATGGCTGTGTTCCAACTTTTGTTTAATGAAAGTTTGTTTCACTTAAAAAAATAAAAAAATAAAAAAATAAAAGTAATATGCATTTGATTATGCGATCAAGAAAGACTAACTTATATATCCTAGTAATGTACAAGCTTTTCTGATATCTTATAACCCAATAATTGCACTTCTCTAATCATTAGGGTCATATATTGGTACGAATTACTTTATTAATTCCTTGTTGATACAGAAAAAATTGTAACATCTTTTATTGTGAACTTTTCCTCAAATGACCCTTTTTTAGTATCAAGCATGCTGAAAGAATCAAAGTATGGCATTCCATATTTGCATAAATGTGAATCGATTATTTGATAGCAATCATGTATTATCAATTGGGGTATTCTTCATTAATTTCATATATACGGCCCTATCAATTTCTTAATGCCCATATGTTATCATGACAAAACCTATATTGTGTTGTGGTTGGCAAGATGGTCATCTTTTGCTCACACACACGTAGAATTTAGCTTCAAAGTTCAAGATTCTACATTTATTATATTATATGTAAATTCTAAATTCGATTTCAATGAAATTTGTGGAGTTCTCTAATGTTGCATGAGTGTGACTCCTTTAAGTTCAGATTTTCTCAATAAAGAATATGCTATCATGGCATCGTCCGCACAATATAAACAACACCAAACTGATACAATAGATGTTTATGATTAACCACAATTTTGGTTAGAGAAATGATATTTGTACAACCTTATCTCTTATATTCACATTATCTTCTTATTCTCTCTTCATTTTTCTCTCTCCATTGTTTTTGACCAATGAGAAGAGAGAACAACAAGGTTGTCCCAACAGTTGTACCAAAATAGTTGTTCAAATATCATTGCTCTTTTGGTTATATACAAAAGCAGATTCATGTATCTTATTTAAGAATATAAAGAAAGTGAATATAATGAGTTAAAAAACTTAAGCTGCAATCATATGTACTAACTCATCAACAACAACCAAGTCTTATCCCACTAAGTAGGGTCGGCTACATGGATCAAATGACGTCATAGTATTCTATCAAAAACCATATTTGGATCCAACTCATTGAACTCTAAATCTTTTCTAATGGTTTCTCGAATAGTTTTCTTAATTAGGTCTTCATCAACCTCTTTTAATCTGACTCTCCTCCATTTGATCCACTCTTCTTACAAAGGCATCTACAGGTCTTCTCTCTACATGTCCAAACCATCTAAGCCTATTTTCTATCAACTTTTCTACTATAGGTGATACCCTCACTCTCTCTAATGGTGTCATTCCTAATCCTATCCTATCTAGTCTTACCACTCATCCAACGGAACATCCTCATCTCCGCTACACTTACTTTATTCTCGTGTTGGCTCTTAACCGCCCAACACTCCGTACAATACAACATTGCCGGTCTGACTGCTGTCCGATAGAACTTTTCTTTCAGTTTAAGTGGTCATGTCTTATCGCACAAAACACCTGAGGCTCTTCTCCATTTCAACCACCCAGCTTGAATACGATGATGTACTGACTCATGGTTTAACTTATTATAACTTACTCTTTCACGTTTTTAGGTGAGAGTAAGTTAGCAACCCCATGTGTATGTGAGGTTTGCTAACTTAGATCAACCTAAAAATATGAAGGTCTAAGTCAGTAAATGTTCATATTTTTATTTGGACAAAAAAATCATTCATCTATATTGTTTAGTTATACATTCTCATGCTATCTAATTTACATGTTCTGTAACCAAAAAAAACTTTTACATGTTCAATATGTACCCCTCAATTTTCTTTAGAATGTATATTCTATTAAGAATGTGTTTTTATCTATATTGTTTAGTCATATATTCTCATGCTATCTAATTTACATGTTCAGTATGCACCCCTCAATTTTTTTTAGAATGTATATTCTATTAAGAATGTGTTTTTTTTTATAATGGCCGGTATTTGAAACTCAGACCACATTATGCATTGTTCATACTAAATGAGATAAGTTCACGAAGACATTAGAAGTGTTTTATCTATATAAAATAAGTTTCTATATTGTCAATTATATCCAATGGTGTCGTGGCAAGAGTTTATTTTGTGAATAAATGTTTGCGTGAAAAGGTAGCATTTTTTTTTTATCAAGTAGCCTAGTGGCTAGAGTTTCCACAATTTAATTGTGGAGTGTCCGGGGTTCGAACCTCGGCCGAGCATATAATATGCAATATCCCTACCAACTGAGCTAAGCTCACGGGGATGAAAAGGTAGCAATTTTACTCTCTGCCAAGATGCAAATTTATTGTTTACATTAAAGGTTAATACTTTTTTTTTTGTCTAGTAGCCTAGTGGTTGTGGCTCACACAATTAATTGTGGAGAAGTGGGGTGTTCGGAGTTCGAACCTCGGTCCCTGCATAAATTATGCAATATCCCTACTAATTGAGCTATGCTCACGGAGACTAAAGGTTAATACTTATTAAATGACAACTTCTAAAATTTCAACCAAAATGTGCTATTAACAGGTTTAAATTTAATTTTATAGAGTTGAGTAATTTAACTGATTTGAGTTTAAAAACGAATTAGAAGTTTTGAATTCAAATTTAAATGAATGAGTAAATATTAATATAATACTCCCTCTGGTCCTTAATATAAGAAAATTTTCAAAATTTTTTTTGGTCCTATTTATAAGAAAATGTCACAACTTTTAAGGTGTACTTATAGCTTAAAATACTTTTTAATCCCTTATTTAATGACTGTATTTTTAATATTAGTGGATGTATTTAATGTTTCACAACATTCTATAAGGGTATATTTGTAAAAATGTTTAAAAAGTTACAACAATTAATGATAACATTAATTAGTTTTGATGTTTTTTGGTTTTTCTTCTTATAATAAGAACCAGAGGGAGTAACTAATAACTACTAACATATTTTTTTTTTTGACAAAAACAAAATGATATTCATTCATTCAAATCGATAGAGTACATCAGATACAAACATCGTTAAAAACGTAAAGGGTGAATCTGCGAACAAACTCACAGCACCCAAGTTAATAGCATACAATGGCAAAATGCCTACAAATAATATGATAAAACTTAAGTCACCGAAATACCCATGTTTCCGGATCTGCAACGTTGATGTCCAAATCATTGGTTGAATTTATAATTGACTGATGTAGATCTTTCAATAGGAACTGAACAAACACCGCGACAAAATGCGAAATCAAACGCCGCACAAGATGACGAACAACACAACGCCGCACTTAGACGACGAAATCACAAATAACACAAAAGGAAAAATTTGATAGATGTGAAAACCACTTATTTAGATTGAAAGAAAAGGGGAAAAAAGATGTAGAGGGGTGATCCTAGGTCAAAAAATGACATAAAATCACCCCTCCTCGATGAACGAAGGAGAAAGAAAGTTTAGAGAAAAGTTGGAGTTTCTCCCACTAGAAAACTATAAATTTAAAGGGAAATTGTTAATGCAATGTAAGTAATTGGAGGAATTAATAACCACTAACATTTGTCATTTAAAAAAAAAAACTTCAATCATTAAATAAGATGTTAGTCAACTTGTATACATATAAGGTTTAAATATGTCTTTAGTCCTTGCACTTTCATCAGATTTTGGCATTGATCCCTACACTTTTTTTTTTGTTTGGAATTGGTCCCTGCACTTTGTAAAAATATTGGTATTGGTCCCTCTATTAACTTTCTGTTTAAAAAAAACACAAAACTATTGGTATTGGTCCCTGCACTTTGTAAAAATATTGATATTGGTGCCACGTGGCGTGAAATGATTGGGCCACGTGGCACTCCGTTGGTTTTTTTTTTTAACAGAAAGTTAACAGAGGGACCAATATCAATATTTATACAAAGTGCAGGGACCAATGCCAAACAAAAAAAAGTGCAGGGACCAATGCCAAAATCTGATGGAAGTGCAAGGACCAATGACACATTTAAACCTACATATAAAATATAGGGTGCTGCTAACCAGTACCCCAGGGTACTGGATAAGAAATAATAAATAGGCAATAAATAAATGAATCTCAATTGGTTTACCTAAATTAAATTGAGATATAAATCAACTAATTAAAATAAGATATAGTTGTATTTATTGTTTGTTTTTGTAGCACTAACATCATCAATTATGTTATTTATCATCTACAAATAAAAACGATAATATAAAAAAAAAACATAAAGACAAGACGTAAAAAAAAAGAACAATTTTTTTTTGAATAATACCTAATAAATTGAACATAGCTTAAAAAAAAAGATTGAATATTTTATTTTTTGAAAGATAAAAAAAAAAAAGATTGAATATGGTATTGATGATGGTAGAGAGATATTGAATATAACATTTATTAATTTTAATTATTAGTTGAAATATTTTATACTTTAATTAAGGTAAATCAAGTGAGATCCATTTATTTATTGCCTATTTATTGTTCCTTATCCAATACCCTTGAACCACCGGTTAACATTGCCTAAAATATATTCCAATATGTGACAAAGTCCACGTACATTATCAAACAAATATTACACGTACGTATATCCCATCAAAGGAGAAGAATGTTTTAAACCATATTAATTATCGGTGTGCAGTATCTATCAACTTTGTTAGTAATTAATCTCTCTGAAAAAATTTGGTTGGCCACCTCCCTTTTAACATATTTTTTTTTATTTATAACAAAAATTTCAACTATATCTTAAACTCAAGACTTTAATCAAGAGATTTAAGTCTAATTTCACTTAAACCAAGGTAAGAAAACAAAAATTTGCTGGTTGAGAATATGTTAAAGCCCCCCACATATCAGATGCATTTTATTAGCAGCAAAATATGCATTTTATTACTTGTCTTAATTGTATTAGGTTGGTTTACCCTCATGATGAAATGCTTGCATGTGATAATTAATGATAATGTTGTAATGACGAGAGGACATGACAATGCTTTTGCAGATTCATCTCCAACAATAATATTCTTTCATGGACAATTGTTTGTTAAAAAGTATAAAAGACAAAAACATAAAAAGTCAAAAAATTAACGGTTTCAATTTGCCTTTGACTAGCATGACATATATATAGTGTGTGAAGCAAAGAAATTTGGTGAATTATCAACTACCAAAATCACAATTTGTCCACCGAATTCATCTTAAGAAAAAAGAAAAGTATAATTTGATTCAAATTTAAAATTAAGTATATTTAATTTTTTGTTTATAGTACTGTATTTTCTCTACCCTCTGACCAATTAATTCTTCAATTATTTTTTGGAGAACATATCCTAATATTAATCCGTTAAATAGACCCCACATAATGCATTCGTTATATGCCGACAGCCTTATTCAAGTCTGAAAACAAAATATAATTGGTCTACTTTTTCCTCTCAAAAATAAAATGGTCTATTCTTTATTTAATGCATATAGTTTTGATTTTTTGTATATACTATATATAGTAGCACACCAACCTTTTTACGCATGCAGTCCAACTTCCATGTACCCAACTTACATAAATTCTTATTTCTTTAGGTGATGATTCAAAATGGCCTTCACTTAGATTACCTAGCTACACATCATGTTGTGCTTTACACTCATTGCACATGGAAAAAGAAGAGTATTGTTGTAAAGTGCATTCAATTGTGTTTTGGAAGAACAGAGAAATCGTGACACGATTTCATAAGTGTGCCACGATTTTTGGTAGTGTCGAGAGCATGTTTTTTGGATGTTCAATCGTGACACGATTTTGGGAAAACGTGACATGATTTTCGGCTTGCTGGGCAAGTTTTCAGGATAAGGTTGATCGTATCTTGGATCGTACGCACCAAACGTGTCACGCTTTTGTCCGGATCTGAACACAATATAAGCATTCTTTGACCCATTTGTTGAGTAAGCTTCAAGATAGTAAAGGTTGAGGGTCTTTGGATGAGGTTCAAAGCTTCAAGATGTGAATCTTGGAGAACCAAAAGAGGGGGCTCTTGAGGAAAGGGTTGGTGCCTTTTGGAGAAGATTCATGGGGTTGGGAAACACATGAGTGGAGTGTCCTTTGTGAGCAACTTGGGTGAGTCTTGTGAAACCAAAAGAGAAGATCCTTAGTGAAATCAAAGGCTAATGGTTGGTTCTCTTTTGGGGGTTAGATTCTAGAGTTGGGAAACAATTGTAAACACCTTGGGATAGTGAAAATCATGAGTGTCTTGTTCATTGGTGAGATTGGGTAGAAATTTGTGTTGTTCTTTGTGAGCTTGTTGAAGCTAATTTCTTGTAACCCATTTGTATCTCTTTGTAAGAACTCGTTGATAGTGGATTGGAGAAATCAATCTCTCCCCAAGATTAGGTCAAGTTGGACCGAACTGGGTCAACAATCTCTTGATGTTGTTGTCTATTTTTCTCTACTCTCTTTATCTTGTTTATGCCTTGGTTGGATTGTGGTTTTACTATGCACTTGTTGTTGTTGCTTGTGGTTTATTTTGATTGTTGGTTGCCATTGATACTTGCTCCACACATCATAGTTTGTATTGGTGTGAGTTTTGAGTCCGAATTCACAACAAGTATCTATGTGTGTTTGCTAGTATATGTAGATGAGATTAAGGGTGGGTTGACATAGGTGGTCTATATAGAGTGATATTTGAAATATTGTTTGAATACAAAAATGACCAAATTTGTCACTTTGAAAGTAGAAACTCGCAGTAGCACCGACACTTCTGATTGAAGACGTGTACTGGTGTCTGATACATGCCAATGTCCAACACGACACTGACACATGTGATTATATTGAATTATGTCATTGTTTTAAGATTGTATTTGTGCTGACGTGTCAGTGTGAGTAATCGTGTCGTATTTGGTATCGGTGTATGTGCCCGTGCTTCATAGGTGGTCTTCTTCTTTATTCTAGAACAATAATTTGGTTTTTTTAGGGAAGGACAAATTTAGTTATTAGTGGCCAACTTTTAAGAAAAACAGGAAAAATTAATATATAAATTGAGTTTAATTTCATCAAGGTCAGTCTAATACATTTATAGGCCTAAAACAAACATCAAAATGAGACCTTTTAAATAAGAAAAAAAATTACAACAACAAAAAATGTTTGAAATTAGATAGATTAGAGCTTGCAATCCCAAGGCATTACTAGGGTTTGCATCCGAACCTAATTGACCAACTGAGCTGCATAAATACTATGCAAAACATCAAATTTATGGTTAAGGTTATGGTTATGATATGATTGGTATGTAGTACTCTTATTTGCTTCTCCTTGTATTTTTTTTTAATAGGTTATCACCTAACCATAAAGACGATATGAACTTCTATTTTCAAAACACATCATCGATTGTTGTCAGAATTTTAAACAATTTTTAAATATTTGTCCGTATTGACTAAGTGGTCCCTCCTAAAAACTTAACGACATAACTACAAAACGCAAATAACAATAATGATTATTAGTAGATATTTTTTTTTTCCATAGATTTCCTCCACTTGATGTGATCTTATTAGAGCTGGGTTGGACATTAAATTTGTGTACCTCTTGGATTATGAATCACGTATTACGAGTCTAGGTCCTTCCACTATATACTCAACCATTTTGGTCTTCAACATATCAATTGATCATTTATAAAAGAGATAATGCAACCATATATCTTTTCCAAAAGCTAATTTTATGACATAAAATCGGTATGTTAGACACAATATTTGACAAAATTTACAAAATTAAAGAAGCCACTTTAACAAGAAAGGTTATAAATTACATTAATCGACATATAAGTCCAAAACCGCTTGGCCACTTTAACAACAGAAACTCAACAAGATGTTTATCTAAATTGTACAAAAATAAAATAAAATGTTTATCTAGATCAGCTAGCATAATTAGATTAACAAAGTAAATAACTTGAACTCAAACACAAATGATATTAAATGGGTACTTCCCTAGCTAGGTGCAGTCAATATTTTTCTACACATATCTAATTTTTCTTACTTCAATCTCATGTTTGGATCTCTCTCCCATAATTTTTCTCTACATTTTTTAACAACATTCACCCCTCTAAAACATTTTGTTTCTCTCATTTTCTGTTAAATATTAACATTATTTTTGTTAGAAGGATGCATGCATGCATGCATGAGATCAGGATTCCAACCCTATATCATTAGAGAGTGAAGAAAAAAAAGATAAATGTATAAATGTACATTCATATATCAAATTATAATTTTTTAAAAACATATAATTATATATTCATATGATAAATATACACATATATCCAAATATCCAGTACTTTACAATAGGAAACCCTAAATGGTAAACTTGAATTCAATTCATAGGAGTCTAATTATTGCACATAAAAGGTTAAAATGAAATCACATGTCATTGCTCAAATTTGAAGGGTAATTGAAAAAGTCATCAGAGTGAACATGTCCAAGACCAAGAGAAGAAGAACCTTCATGAGTAAAACGAATCAAATCAGCATTTGTAGCATCAAGTTCCTTTTGGAGCCTAAAGAGTTGTCCTTGGAGGACTGAAATAGCTCCAACACAACCATACACTGGATTTTTAATCCTTGCTTCAGCTTCATAAGCTAGAGAATTCACTGTATCTTCTCTTTGATGAGGTAAGACTTCATTTAGAATTTTGCTAACATTGCTTGCACCAAATATTTTGTGAACATTGACAAATTTATGAGGCTCTTCTGGTGGGAAATAAGGTGCAAAAATGCAATCTTGGTTGCATTTTCTTCTTAGGAACTTGCAAGCAGCACATGGAGAATTTGAGTAGCCTGAGGCCATCATCAATATCTAAATCTCAATTCATTAGTTTGACCCAACAAATCAAACACAATTAACCAAACCAAAAAACTATTTAAATTTGCAACTTATAAATTTCAATCAAATATAATATATACATAAAAAAGAGGAAAACAATAAATATGGAAATAATTCCCTCAAAAAAAAAATTGAAATAATAGAATTTAATGACTAAAAAATTGATAATCAACTTCAAGTCATTTCACCAACAAATCAAAACAAAAACATGTTAAAGCAAACCACAAGTCCACAAGTCTTAGTTCAACGGACAAAAATGTCGATTTTGTTAAGCTGAACAATGTGACCGATGTTCGAGTTCTAACTCATCTACTTGTGTGTATGAATTTTCAATAACTATTATCATTTCGTCTATCTATCCAAAAATATATATAACAAAACCAAACACCAACAATTAATTGATCCAATTCGTAAGAGATTTGGGTCCTGAAACAAGTGATCATAAGTTCAATATATGTTCGTGTGTATGGAAAACCATTCAATTGGGAGGGGAGAACCGTAAGTAAATTATAAGGAGTTTAAAGATAATGATTTTAATCAGCTCTTTAATTACATAGATCGTACATATATGGTGACAACTAGGGTACCCATGAAAGAATGGTGGATAATTTATCCCAACCAATACAAATTAGTCACATAAACACATTTTTAAGTGGTATCCATGAACTATCTTGACCCCACCAACAAATTGTTCATTTTCATTGGTTGGTGGGTAAATTACCCACCATTCTTCAAAGGTAATCTAGAAAAAACCTACATATATATCTAAACTAGGGTTATGGAAACTTTAATTGCTTGTTACTGTCTCTCTAATTTTCAGCTCTTTAATATCTCTCTCTCTCCCCCCTAATTACTTCCTTTGTGATGTAAACATGGAAGTGGCTAAGGGACAATAGAAAGGCACACCTACCACATGTGGAAATTTCTCAATTTTCAACTCTTTCCATTGAAAGATACATATCCATTCACCCTGAATTCCATGCCTTCCAAAAAAATTAAAAAACCAAAAGCATGTTCATATAACAGTAGAAACGTTAATTTCTTAGGCAAAATTTCAACTAGAAAAACAAGGGAAAACATAAATATTTTGGCATGAAACTAGGTTTTATTGAAGGTAATATGTAAAGAGACTAGGTTTTATGGAACGTAATATGTAAAATTAAATCATTACCTTTTCCACCCTTAGCAAGGCTAGATCTTCAAAGATCCACTCTTTAAGAGAGAGAGAGAGAGAGAGAGAGAGAGAGAGAGAGAGAGAGAGAGAGAGAGAGAGAGATTTGGTAATGTTAGAATTCGTAGGTAGAGTTATAAGGAGTTGAAGGGAGGCAAAGAGCATTTCTGGTGATAAAGAATGGAAAGGAAAGCAAAAGACAATTGCCATAAATGGGACATTAAGGTGAAAAAGAGTGAATAATTATGATAATACTAAACACTATACAACAATAGCAAAGTTTAACTTTCCTTCAAAAAAAATAAAAAATAGCAAAGTTTAACTTTATTATAACGAACTTTAACTTTGTCATAATCCACTAATTGTTAGTTTATATTTATATACATCCTTGTATATACATATACATATATAATTTATCTAAGTTGAGAGCCATAAGGAAATTAAAAATGAGGAACTAATGGTTATATAGGTTGTATCTTTATTAGTGAGCGATCTAGTATTTGAGTCCTATAACAAATAAAGGAAAAGGTTGTATCTTTTAAAATGGATGCACCTTAATGATTTTTGTTTATTAATAGGGTTTCTTATACCAACAATAAATTGATTTAAGGGTAAAACAATCCACAATGCATGACCTCGTTTGGGTGTTTAAATGGGTCCCGACTATACACGTCACTCATTTCATAGTTAATATATAATAAGAACATAATCTCTCCAACCCAACACCCGAAATAAATTATTAAACGGGTCTCAGTAATAACTATATATCATTAAATTTTGACAATAAATTACCTATTCATTCATAATTATATAGCTTTGAAATATTAAATTAATTTCATTATAAACTATTAAAAAAGTGAACAATTTTTTAATTTTATTAATAATTAAAAAAAAGATAAAACTTGAAAAAAAAAATCAAATTATGATAAATTACATATGCTTGATTTCTTGATCGATTAAATATAACACTTGTAAATATTATTTAATTTATTTTCTTACTATTAAAATAATATAATAATTGAATAGAGAAAAAAATTACAATTAATTGTGTATGTGGGACCTACATGTAATAGGAGAGAAATGGTGTTCATAAAAGCACCCATCATTATAAGCTAAAAATCTAAAACCAGACGAGTTGTTTTTCATGCAAAAAATTGTTCAAGTAATTTAAATGTTGAAAATTCAATTATAGCTATGTTTTGAATTTTTAAATATTTGGAAAATTCACCACATAATTATATTTCGATTTTTTTTTCAAAACATAACAAATTTGAAAATTTATATTCAGAATTTTCAAAATTCAAAATTTAAGAAATATCAACAAAAATTATATTTCAGAAGTTAAATTTTTTGAAATTTCCAAAAAAAAAAAAAAACTGTTTCGGATATTTTTAATATTAATTCACTTTCTATTCCATAAATTGAAAAATGGTAGAGAGAAAGTTTGAGAGAAAACGTTTTGTGAAAGCTGTGGGACAAAATTAGGCTTTAGGTATGTAGATTTTTCTTGTGGAAAATAAAAACTTAGAAGTTTTTTCTAACTTAATAGATCATATTTGTATAAGAAATAAAGCCCACTTGGAATATATTTTTAATTTTTTATCATTTAAATACGTATATAATTTATTTTTGAAATTTCACATGGTTTTATCTAGCCAATGGTAACAAGTACACTCTTCTAATAATAATTGGTAAAAAAAACAGCCCTGATTGTCCTTAGGAACCAAAACCTCACTTTGAAAGAAGAAAAACTCTCTTGTTTGTACTTTGTATTTCTTCTTGACTCAATTTACCTCTTTTTACTCATCAATAATGAAATATTTTACTGCCAAAAAAAAAAACTCAAAACACTAAAAACTAGAAAAGAAAACATTATAGACAAATGAGATAAATTATGTTGAGAATTGTAACAAAAAATAATAAATTATGTTGAGAATGTATATGTTGGATGACATATGATCTATTTATATTAGTATAAAACTCACATGCATTTCATTAAGTGTTTTTATGTGGTTCTTCAAAAAAAAAAAAAAAATTTTTTTAAACTATAATAAACTTTGAGAAAATTTTGAGTTTGAGATATCGTTTGTGAGTATTTTATATGAAGAACCACAAAAAAATACACTGGACTTTGTTTGTGAGTTTGGAGGTGAATGGATGGAAGTGTTTTGAAAATAAAAAAAGTAAGAAGACAATGTAAGAAATAGAGGAGTTTGGCCGGGGAGGACTCTCAAGGGTTCATTTTTCTTTATAAAACAAAACTCCAACAATTTGGAGGAACTCAAAAACAGTATAAAAGGAGGGGTTTCAAGAGTTTTGGAGGGTTTATATGATTTCTTGAAATTCAATTTGTTGTTATAATATTTTTAAAATAAAAAATACAGTAATCATAAACATTAATTTATCGTTCTCTACAAAGATACTCTTTGAAAAAATATGAAAGATTTCTTAATTTTTCCCTATATTTTCCATCCTCCAAAGCACTCCTCTACCCTACTCTCCCAACTCCTAAGCAAAACCTAAGAAAATGCACCTAAGTTTTGTTCTTTATATATAAATAGGGAATAATTATCACCTCACAAACTAATTTTGTAAAGGTTAGGTTTATTCAAACCAATTTTAGAAAAGTTCTTTACCAAACAAATTTATATACTTTTTAAAAAATATATATATATTTTCTGGTTGTGAATATATGATTTGAAATTACTTCGGACCGGACTTGGAGCTGACTCATGTCCAATACCACATATTTTAGGTCATATAAGTCTTGCATCGCCACCTCTCAAAATATGTTTCATTCTAAACACCAACATCTACCTCAAACACATGGTACTATGGATGTCAGAGTGTTTGCAAGTACATCTCTAACTAGAGGTGTTCGTGGATGAGTTTGGGTTGGATTTGGCCAAACTCAAAACTAAATCAAATAGAGTACTCCAATTTGGGTGAGGTAAACCAACCAAAAAACTGAAGACACAGATTTTGGTCAAGCACCACCGTTCAACCAGTCAGTCGTCGCTATTGTGAACCTGAATTCTAGATCGAAATAGAAATAATTCATTTAGATGAACATGTATGTATGTATGTTAGTGGGCGTGATATACCAACGGTTACTATATCTTATCAACCAATAATTGTGCTTCTCTAATCATTAGGGGCCATGTATTGGTGCCAATTATTTTATTCCCTGTGCATATAGAGGAAAAAAAATAGAAAATCTATTATCTCGAGCTTTTCCTCAATGGCCCTTTCAATATTAATATCCCAACCTATAAAATGTTTGTTTACACAAATCGTAACAAGCATGCTTCAAGAATCAAAGTATAGCATTCCATATTTGTATAAATTGAATTGATTATTTGATAGTAATCAAGTAGTAATCAATTAGGGCATGCTTCATTAATTTAAATGGGAATTGCTTATTTGATTTGATTCTTTAATTATATTATTTAATTTGATAACAAATTATATATATTATTTCAGATTTGACCCTCTCCATTTTAAAGCTTATATACTATGATATGGCACAACCAACTGTGATATATTTAGATGAGAATGATGACAGAGTACAAAAGTATGTTCATGCATCTTATTTAAGGAACTAAAGAAAGTGATATCATGAGTTAAATGATTTAAGCTTTAATTCTGCAATCATATGTGTTCAGGGGTGGATCTAGACATTTGATATTAGTGTGGCAAAATTTTCAAACAAACTATATATATTAACAAAGTAAAACATTGATATCTTAAATGCTACAGATAAATGGTTTGGGGTGAGCAATCGATCTCAGCCCATACAATTCATCCATCTAGCACATACCACTGAGCCAAGAAAGAAATTGTGATATGTTGACGACTTATACTATATATAAGTCAAGTATATAAAAAAAAGGGAATAATCTGGTGTGGCAACTGCCACACCATGTTTCACTGTGGATCCCCCTGTATGTGTTGACACATACCTTAGCTATGTACACACAACAATAACACATAATGCAAGAGTTTGGTCCACTAATAAAAAGTCAGGTCTTAGACACAAATACTGTGAGCTCTACTCTTGCTATTGCTTTGAAAAAAAAATTAAAAGTAAAAATTTAAGAAATTAAACATTTTTTTTTCATTTTTTTTAAAAAAAAAAAAAAAAAAACTCCTAAATATGAAAAGCTCTTTTTTTTCATCTACTTGCCTCGCCTACACATTCTCATATAGATCTTAAATAACACGAGTTTGATAAAACTCTTGTGTACATAGAAAATTTGAACTCATATACGACACTATCCACGTAACAAGAATTTACTACCAACGGAAATTTAGCCTATAGCAGAATGTTTTTTTTTTTTTTTTTGAAGGACTATATATCAGAATGTTTTAGATTTTTATAATGTGACGAATTAATGTTTAAATTTCAGTTAAATTATGTGTCTATGATTAGGGATAATGTTGGATTACCCTTAAGAGTTAAAAGATCAAATGTTTGAGCAGAACAACGGGAACACTTGATACCGACAATTAATGATAATGTTGCAATGGGGAGAAGACATGAAAATGCTTTCGAGGAAAACACATCTTATGGATAATTGTTTCTAAAAAGTGCAAAAAGACATAAAAATAAAATAAAAAAGAGTCAATAAATCAACAATTTCAATTTTCCTTTGACCAGCATACATTTATGTTTATGCGATGTACAAGAAAATAATTTTGGTGAACTATATATACTAACAAAATCACCATTTGTGTCTTTTTCCTAAAGGATAGATTTGAAAAATTAAATATGCATGTAATTAAACACAACACAATTGAGTTCTCCTTATGTTGTTTAAAAAAAAAAATAGTCTCCTTATGTTTAGGCTACCATCCACAATGGGTTGGCTTAACTTCACAAGGATCAGTAACTACTAATAGGTATATCATTAGAGAAAATAAAACTAGTGTTCAAAAAGAAGAGTTCTCAAATAAGCATTATTTTCCACGTAGATCTCACATCTTTTTAATCTTAAATATTTAATATACAATGATATATAGTTATAGATAGATGATATTGAGTTATAATTAGTGGGACTGATTTAATAAAAAAATTAGAGGTGCTTTTTTTGTGTTGGATTGGAAGGTAAGAGTGATTATTAATTGTTATAATTTAAAAATTATAAATAAATTATATGTACACATGAGATCTTTAAGTAGAGAGAGAATGTTTCAAATTATGATAATAATCAATATTGTGCTTCAAAAACATAAGTTCATGGTCCTCCATATACATGTTTTTATGGTTAGATGATGACTTAATCGGTGTTATTTTAACAAAAATAATAATAATAAAGAGAATAATTAAAAGTGTGGCATCAATTTCATGATACCAAGTACCAACCTAAATATAAGGGGGTCTAATCTCTTGCTTTATAGGCCTTCAAACTAAAAAAAAACGATCTCACATTATTATTCATTTAATACTAATAAGTTGACACCTTATACATAGGGTTTTTGTAGCTTAAGTGTGAGATCCCCGTAAAGAGATAATGCTTACTTGATAAGGAAGACTACAAACTTCTTTGTTTAAGGGACAACATATTTCAAATTTCAATCCATGTAAACTATCTATTGTTGCTGTGTGCAAGTGTGAGTTGTATGTCCCACATCGGATAAAAGAGTAAAGGTTGAACACCTTATAAGTAAGAGGACTCATAAACCGACTGCCTTAAGGTTTTGGGTAATAGTGTGGTATCTCTCTCTTACTTGTACGGTTGTTCTAGGCTCGATGTTGACGGTCCCCCGAGCTCCCCTCAATAACCTAACACCGATATCAAGGTGGTCCACCCTTGATCTCACCTACATATATAGCCTTTATATATAATTTTATTTTCACATAAGCAATAAGTGTAAAGCACAACATAGTGTAGTTAGAACTTAGAAAATCTAAGTGAAGGCCATTTGAAGATCTTCACCTAAAGAAATAGGAATATATGTAAGTCGGGTACATAGAAACTGGACTGCATGCCTAAAAAGGTTGGTGTGCTACTATATAAAAATATATAAACTTGAAGATCAAAACTAATTATATATATATAAAAAAAAAAAAAGAGAGACCAATTATATTTTGATTAGATAGCATTTCACACTTCAATAAGGCTGTCGGCGTATATGAATAGCAATATGTGGGGTCAATTTTAACGATATAATTTTAGTTAGGATATATAAATTTCTCTAAAAAAAGTGTAAGATAAATTAGTCAAAGTTAACGAACATATATGTGATGTAATGTTCTGCCGCCATTCATGATTAAAGTATATGAGTTCTATCATACTTAGAGTTTTCAATTTTCTTGCTTACTATGAAAGAAGTCTTTGGTCAAAAAATAAAAGAAAGAAGTCTATCTATTCTTTTTTTTAAATTAAAACAATGTAAGAAATTATACATAATTGGTGTGGTACACGTATATTTCTTTCAGCCAATATTCAAGCTGAAATTAAAAAGAAAACTATAGGGCATAACTACATTAATGCATCGACTAATTAGGGCATTTCAACCAATTATACAAGTTAGATGTCAGTGTTTTAACACTTTGGTATTTGATGTTGGAAAGAGCTATTATGCTTATGCTTGTCCTTTTATCTAGGGGGTTGTTGGTATTTAGATTTTGATACTGTGTTGGTGGTCGATTGATTTACCGTTTTTATACTTTAACTGTTATTGGTAAAGGTTTACTTCTCGTATTTTTGTAACCTGGTTTCGCGCTCCTATACAGGTTCGCTAGGTTGCGTCCGTGATTAGTGGATTTTTGTTATGATAGATTATGGTTGATTCTCTAGGTTTGTTTTTATGGATGTATAACCATTTAGGTTGTATCTGGATCAAGTTTTATATCCCCGGTCTTTGTATCTTTTTTTATTTATTTTATTTTTCCTTTTGATTAAAAAAAAACAAGTTCCATAAAATCCGTGTGTTAGACACCATGTTTGAAAAAATGCACATGCCAAATCAAAGAAGCAACTCTATTGATAGGAAATGTCGTAAACTACATTAATTCACACATGCAATTATAACTTGGACCTTACCAATAAGCCTCATATAAGTCCAAAATATGATAGAATTGGCACTTTCACAAAAATGACAAAAACTCAACATGATGTATATCTAATTTTTCAAACAAAAAAATAATAGTAATTAGATTAATAAAGTAACAACTTCAATTCAAACATTACTTCAAAAAAAAGAAAAAAACTTCAATTCAAACATGTTTTCTACTAACATAATCATAAAATTGTCTTCTACAGTTATATATCTCCCCCCACAAATAATAAATACAAAGAAAATTGAAGTGTTCTTCTCAGATATGATTTAGAGATTGAAGAAAAATAAGATAAATCTTAAAGTAGTGTGCAATATTGACAGAATTACAAGAACTAAATTGGAATTTTAAAAACTTACAACTCCCATTGATTCGAGGGAGAAAACATCACAACTCTCATATATATAATTAACATCAATTGTAGAAATTAATCACCACAAATAGTGCTTGGAGCTAGTAACTTAATTTATTTATAATATATTAAAAAATTATATTAATTTATAACTTAAAATCTTAACAATATGACAGATTTTGTATTATATATTCAGAAATCATCACAACAACATATTACATTTACAAATATATTATATAGTATATACAAATAGTTGACTCCTTGTATATTACACAAAATATTCAATACTTTACAAGGAAACCCTAAATTTGGTAAACTTGAATTTCATTAATAGGAGACTAATATTGATGCATATGTCCTGTTAGCGCAACTCGGATGGTAAAGGACATATGTCGGACCTAGTACGAATTCAAACCTGCAACGTCCATATTCACTACATTTAAAATGTGTCTGAGTTTCGCCTCTAGACTCTTTGAAACATAAAAAAAAAATGTTATATATCATATCACCTTTGCTCTAGGAATCCCCACAAGAATCATTGCTCAAATTAGATGGACAATTAAAAAAACCATCAGAATGAACATGTCCAAGACCAAGAGAAGAAGAACCTTGATGATTTAAACGAATCAAATCGGCATTTGTAGCATCGAGTTCCTTTTGAAGCTTAAGGAGTTGTCTTTGAAGCACAGATATAGCTCCAACACAACCATACACTGGATCTTTAATCCTTGCTTCAGCTTCATAAGCTAGAGAATTCACCGTATCTTCTCTTTGATGGGGTAAAACTTCATTTAGAATTTTGCTAACATTACTTGCACCAAATATTTTGTGAACATTTGCAAACTTATGAGGCTCTTCTGGTGGGAAATAAGGTGCAAAAATGCAATCTTGGTTGCATTTTCTTCTTAGAAACTTGCAAGCAGCACATGGAGAATTTGAGTAGCTTGAGGCCATAATCTAAGCTTAAATATCCATCACAATCCAACAAATTAAAAAACAATTATTAATTATATAACCAAACAAAAAACTATTTAAATTGACAACTTTAGTTTCAATCATAATATCAAAATAAAAACAGGAAAAAAATATCAAAATAATAGAATTAACGATTATAAATCTAAATGAAAAAATTAATGGAAATCTGATTTTATTCATTTTCACCCAACAATTCAAAACAATTGTTTTTTTGTTTAGGGGAATTCAAAACAATTGTTATATAATGAAACAAAACTAGTTGAATTGACATCTTTGATTTCAATAATATATCTAAATACTATAATTCATAGAGAAATAATTAATTTAATATTCTTGAATTCCATAGATCGACATACATAAACTAGGGTTATGGTGACTTTACTTGCTTTGTTATATGTTTTCTCTCTCCTTTTCTATCTTTTGTGATGCTCTCTCACATGGAAGTGGCTAAAAAGGACAATAGAAAGACACACCTACCACTAAACATGTGGAAGTTTCTCAATTTTCAACTCTTTCCATTTTGGAAGGTACATTCCATTCACCCTGAATTGCATACCTTCCAAAAAAAGAAATCAAAAACCAAAACCATGATGAACCAAAAGCAAAACTTCAACTAAAAACCAAAGGGAGAAAAACATATATGTTATTGAGATGAAAATTATACCTGGCTTGAAACTAGGTTTAATCGAACAACTTATGTAAATTTCGATCATTACCTTTTCCACCCTTAGCTATGCTAGATCTTTCCAAGATCTACTCTAGGGGAGAGAGAGAGAGAGAGAGAGAGAGAGAGAGAGAGAGATTTATGAATATTAGAACCCTAGGTAGTTATAAATAGTTGAAGGACAAGATGAGAGAAATCCGCAAGTATAGTGACAACATGAGAGTGTATAGGGAGGCAAAGAGCATTTCTGGTGGTGAGAAAGAATGGAAAAGAAAGCAAAAGACAAGGTGAAAAAGAATGACAATGACATGAGCTTTTAATTATAATAATATCAAACACTATACAAGAATTGCTAGCCAAGTTTAACTTGTAATTTATTCAAAAAAAAAAAAAAGCTTAACTTGTAATAATCCACCCCAATTGCTAGTTTATATACTAAGATAATTTCTGAGATTGTAGTTGAGAACCGGTTATATCTTAAAAGGTACTTAATTTTTTTTTTTTTTTGGGAATGAGTAACTAAGATATTTTAGTCAACATCTATGAAATTGTTGTCCATTTCAACTTTAGGTTGTATTTTTTAGATGTGGACTTTTTTTTTTGTTACATAAGATTAAGGGAGAGAGGATAATGTTTCAGTTTAAGGTAGTGAAGACTTCGATTTAAAGAGCAATTACAAGTGTTTGAATGGAAATTACTTCAAGACAGTTACCAACTCGGGTGGAATTATGGAAAAGAGGTGTAATTCAAGATGTGCACCAACAATATTGTGTATTTTGCTTTAGAGAAATCGAAATATTCAGCCACTTATGTGCAAGCTGCTTAAAGTCAAAAATAATTTGGGAGCATAATTTTAAGCGGATGGATTGGATCGCAACAGATTAGAGGAGATTATTGGTTGATAACTTTCTACTCTTTCATGAGGTTTGTAAAGGAAAAAATGGTAGGAAGGTGTCTCATCTAATTTGACTAACTAGAATGTGGTGTATTTAGTTTGAACGCAATAATATTTTTATAATTGAAAAGTAGTGAATATTGTGGAGGTGGTTGATAAGATTAAGCGGATTTCATAGTCTTGGTTCATTAGTAGAGAAGGAAAAAAAAAAATAAGAATATTGTTTTCTCTAATTGGTGGACTAATCCACTTTCTTGCTTTCAATGTATTCGATCTGAATTTTGTATTGGATTTGAGTATCCTTATACTCAAGTTAATAAATATTCTTTGCTTATAAAAAAACAAAGAGATTTGCATGTCTTGAAGGGCACCAACGAAGCTCGAATTTGAAATCTCTGAATTTAATGATTGTGGTTCTACCACTAAACCAAACTCTTAATGTTTCTTTAACTATGAATTGATTCTATACGACCTAATGACAAAAAATAAATGAATTTGTCTTTTTAAATCCCTCAATGTGTTTAATTTAGATAGATAACTATTAATGTAAAAAACTTATAAATTGCGATATGTAGTGTTTTATAAGATTATTTATGTCCTACAATTTTTTTTATATAATGTATCACAAACTTATCATCATCCACATTAACACAATAAGTAGCCATGAATGACGTTAACTATTTAATTGTGGTTGAATTTTGTTGTCAAATTTATGTGCCAAAAGTATCATTTTTCTGTTTGATAAGGATGTTTGTACAAGGGGTTGAATAAACTTTTGGCCTATAGAATATATCAATTACCGAAAGTTATAAATATTTTGATTTCTTATACCCAATAAAGGTGGACAAGCATGGGAACAAAGCCCCACTCTCTCTGTATGACTGTTCTTATACAGTCTCATATTGACTTTTACATTAAGTAGCTCCCTCACATTAATCGTAATACTAGAATGTTCTACAAATACAGATAAAATTGTTATAAAAATTGTCGCAAAATAATTGTATAAATATTATTTCTCATATTTATAACCACCATGAATTAGACAAAATCACGACAGTACCGTAATTTTGTTGAAGCTTCAAAATGTAATTATTAATAAATCATGATTATTCATCATGATTTTATCAAACTCATCATAAATCCAAACATACACTTAAGAGGCACATACAACCTTTGTTTTTGCATGGATTCTTATTAGTTTTAAGGAAAAAATATATTTCAATCACTCAATAAAGAAAGAATGGAGGAAAAGAAAAACAAACAGGAACCAAAAAATAATTAGGAAATTAGGAAGCTTCACATGTCAAATATAAGTTTTTTATTTTTTTTATTTTTATAACAAGGGTTTAAATCCAACAAAGAAAGAAACTATCGCCTAACAATATGCGGAGTACAAACACCAGTTAAATCAGCTAAACACAACATACTAATTTGAGCAGGACAATGTTTATATAACATCAAAGTGAAACCTCCGTCACAAGCATTAACTTCTCTATACAAATGATAAATCCGAACCTCTCAGTTCATATTCAACAATCGTCGAATATGTTGCAATAAACTCCAACTTATCGGCGTTTCTATTTTCAATGAAGAGAGAGTAGTCGCCACTACCCAAGAATCAACATGAAGCTCCACTCTATTAAATCCACTAGCTCTAGTCAACTTCAAACCTTCAAACACACCCCAAAGCTCAGCTATATACGAATCACAACTCCCTAATCCTTCTGAGAAACCACATATCCACTAACCATTTTCACCCTGCAAAACTCCTCCACAACCAGCTATATATCCCCCTTTAGACACACCATCAGTATTAAGATGGATCGATCCAATCTCCGGTGGCTTCTAAGATATATTCTCCACCACTATCCTACTACTAGCGATCATAGGATGATTATATTGATTGTCCATGTAACAATTAACCCTCCTTGTTCCAAGAGTTAAGAGGCATTGTAGCTTCACTATGATGACTCAACTGTTTCTCCAAGACCACAAGGCATGACATGCCGTTACCCAAAACTCAGCCCAACAACATGTATCTGTATCATTCATGCCCAACTCCATGTTCATATTTAAGTCAATCCAATTCTGCAAATTTGCTTCAAAAAAGTTCTCTCTTTGATTAATCCTAATTGTATTCAACCATATACCGCAAGCGGACAACATTCTCGAAAGACATGCAATATATTTTCAACATCTCAACAATGATAACAATAAGGATGTCCAATTGGCATATAGTTCAATCTGCAATTCGTCATGAGACGGTCATGATGAAGCAGCCACTTAGTGGAAAAAGTCTTGGTTGTTGTTATTTGAATTAAAAACTTCTAGAAACCACAATTTATATTGACCAGAAATTCTCGAGCACTAAATTTGGATATAGAAATATTCTGGATCAAAGTGATGCAAACGTACATATCCATCTTCTCCTCCACTTGATAACCACAAAACAAAAAGATTGTGTAAGACCAATGAATAAAGAGAAACAATTGAAAGCTAACTTTTATTCAGGACTCTATATAATGAGATGTCTCATAAATCAAATGGAGTACTATGGTATTACCTCACAACAACATATGGTTTGAAACCATAATTTAATCACCATAAGTGTGTCAAAATTGAAGGTGAACAATTGCTGACCACTTTGCACATTCCATAGCTTCACTGTCTGGTCAGCACTGCCGGTAATGAGTCGACCCGAATCTAGTGCAACCACCCCAACCATCAATTTAACTTAAATTTTACTACATAAAAATATTATCAACTCATCAAAATTGAAGAGGAAGAACGTACTAGAGACATCGCAGCACCAGACTGCACCATTATGGCCTCAATAAGTTCCCAGACGTTCACCGTTGTCAGCAAAAACTTCATATTGTCCATGTAGCCGATATTCGACATGTGTATGAGTCCAACACAGACACATGCAGTTACACTCAATAATTCCATATTCTCGGATTACTATCGATATTGACATTGTCTGTGTTTGGTGTCAGTGTCGTGCTTCATAGCTAAACCTTAATTGCTAGAAACAAGCATTCAATGGTTGCATCCCGGTCCGGTCCTGGGGATACATTAAGAAGGGATTAGAATTTCTGCCATTTTTACTTGGTTTCGGTAAGCAACTTTTGTTACCAATCCCATTGAAAACAATGTCTCATATGTTCCCATCAAGAGGACCCTAACTCCACACATAGGAGTCTAACTTGTAAAGCAATTATACAGCAACCAAAATTCTATAGCAAGCTATTATACAAAGTTTAAAATAATGTTAACATATATTAACTATCCTAATCCTGACAATTCTTACTTCCTTTCATATTTTGACCTCAATATCCCTCGAAATGCAGACACAGAACATAATTCTGCATAGGACTACACACCTCCAACAACAACAATCAAGGTTTATCCCATTAAGTGAGGTCGGCTCCATGAATCAAATGACGTCATAATGTTCTATCATATACAATATTTCTATCAAGCACATCAATTGCTAGATCTTTCTTAATAGCTTCTTTTTTAGTTTTTTCAGCTTTTCCTCTATCTGGCTGGTGATTTGACTACCCTCCGTCTAATCTACTCACCTTTTTCTAGAACCACACACATACATTCATCGCATATTATTATTGCAAAACAAACACATGTGATTATAATCAATAATTCTACATTAATTCCATATTCTCACATTATTATCGGTGTTGTTGACATCTTAGTATCCTCATAAATAAAGGGAGATGACACTGACACATCTGCTCCGATAAAAAATGAATTAATTGAACGTAATCACATGTGTCAGCGTTACGTGAGTGTCAAACAAGAACGCCTTCTATCAGAAGAGTCATTGTTATAGAGTATGATCAAAGTTGTTTTAAAACTATAGTTTCAATCGCGCAGCTTCAGTGCAAAATATAAATGACTAATTAAATAACTTAATCACCTTTAAAATCGTTTTAAAAAGATAAGTATTTTAATTAAGAAATATCTATCTTTTAGAATCATATCTTCACAAAATCTTGTTGTAAGGAGGAAAACATGGACTTAGCACGTAATTGTGATCACAAAAAGCAACATAAATTGTTGCATGAACAACAAACACATCGCAA
Organism: Medicago truncatula; assembly: GCF_003473485.1. Taxonomy (NCBI): domain Eukaryota; kingdom Viridiplantae; phylum Streptophyta; class Magnoliopsida; order Fabales; family Fabaceae; genus Medicago; species Medicago truncatula. The sequence continues at coordinate 593,403 of NC_053047.1, read as the reverse complement.
CATCTTCTTGATTTAAAAGTAAATTTTATAAAGCAAATACACAATGCAAATTGCGGGAAGTTAAGTAGATTGGAGAAGCAATATTTAGTTATCTTTGGAAAAATTTGGCCCTTTCAAAAGTGGTGGTTTTCCAACTCGTTTGGAGAAGCATTTTTTTTTCTTCATATTATGATGCATATATTTTAAAACTTAAATTAACGTTGTGGAAATATGAAATTCAATCGGGGAAAGTAAAACACATCGACAATTTTTATACTTAGAGATCAAAATATGATAATCTTGAATGAGAATTCAATTTTGAACTTAGTCTAAAATTAAGACTTTTTATTTTTATTTTTATTTTTGAATAATTTTTTAAAATGTTTAATTTTAATTTAAAATGTTGGTGTTACAAATTTTAATTAAAGAAATAATTGAAACATAAATAATGTATCATCAAACTTAAATTAAAAAAAAAATTATTAAGTAAATCATACTCAACTGATTTTCTCATTATTCTTATGTATTAAGTATGTATCTTGCTCAACTAGCAAATGCCGAAATTGCAAGGCGGACGTCGTGACCCGGATTCGAATTCGGGACCTCACAATTTTATGTGAGTTTGATTTCAGAGGATTGCCACTTCATATAAGACCAAAAAAATCAAGGAATATCAATCATCAACGAATATCAACAAACAACAACATGTATATCAAACACCAAGAAAATCAACAACCAACTACATGCATGACTTGTGAATCTACTCTATCTAGTTTTCATGTATTAAATATATTTCTTAGACTCATAAATGTCATTATCATCTGATAATGAATAGTATATATTATAAATAAAAAGGGTTAATTAAGTTTTTAGTCCCTATAAATATTCACATTTTTATTTTTAGTCCCTCCAAAATAAAATCACACTTTTTAAAGTGAGGTGCCACATGTCGACCATTGTGGGTGCCACGTCAGCGCAGACTAAGTCAAAAGTGGCATTGGTGGCCAAAACTGCCAAAGATCTAATATATAGGGGGCTGTTTTGTATTTTAATTAGTTAGGGGGCCAAAATCGTAACTTTTGAAAAGATAAAGGACTAAAAGTGCAATTAAACCAAAAAAATACTAGTATGATGGATTAATAATAATTTAGATACTACTTATACATTTATAAAGTTTAGCGAGAATGGTAGTTTTAGACCAAATTGATAGTCTATTCATGAATCAATTATTGAACACCACATATGAAGTTTATTTTGATCTTAGTTGATAAAATTATTTGATTGTATATATGCCAAAAGTTTATAATTATTGGGAAAAAACCTAAGCCACAATAGTTTGATATGACTCTTGTTAGAATTTAGGTTTAAATGTATCATTGGTTCCTGCACTTTCATTAGATTTTGGCATTCGTCCCAGCACTTTTTTTTGTTTGGCATTAGTCCCTGCACTTTGTAAAAATATTAGTATTGGTCCCTCTGTTAACTTTCTGTTAAAAAAAAAAACACAAAACCAACGGAGTGCCACGTGGCCCGATCATTTCACGCCACGTGGCACTAATATCAATATTTTTACAAAGTGCAGGGACCAATACCAATATTTTTACAAAGTGCAGGGACCAATACCAATAGTTGTGTTTTTTTTTTTTAACATAAAGTTAATAGAGGGACCAATACCAATATTTTTACAAAGTGCAGGGACCAATTCCAAACAAAAAAAAAAGTGCAGGGACCAATGCCAAAATCTGATGAAAGTGCAAGGACTAAAGGCATATTTAAATCTAGAATTTATGAGGAAGCAATTCTCATCTTACACTGAAATTTATAAGGATGAGTTAGACTGAGACTCCTAACATAGTTGGTATCAGTTGAGACTATCCATCATTTATACGCACAGCAAACCCAATAGCATCGAGTATGAAGATATATTAAATGAGATATTACTCACTTTACGATCTCCTTTTGTAAAGTGACAAAGTAAACATACAAATAATATAAGCAGGGGCGGTTGCTAGTATAAGGAAGAGGTAGTCATGGCTACCTCAAAAATAAATATTTTTTTGAGCGAGTAGGTATATTTTTATATTTAGCTACCCCTAATAATATATATTTGGTTACCCCAAGTTTTATTTTAAATGAAATAATTTTTTCCATCTTTATTTAACTTCCGGTCAAACTTTAAATTATTCAATCATGTCCTACAGAATCCGAAAGAATAACACCCAAAAGAGATAAATAAGAAATAATAACAATCTTTGCTTTATTTAACAAATAAAATGATTCAATTGTAGATAGATTGATTCGCCTTGTTTAATTGATAGATTGATTCACCTTGTTTTGACACTCCCAGTCTCCATAACGACAAAGCGAGCTTTCTCATCAATGAAAAATCTCAAGACAAAACAATGAAACAAAATGAGTGATGATTTTCTTTCAAATAGCTTGGTCATTAACATTGAAAAAGACATTGCAAGTTCATTTAGCTAAGATGCAATTATGGATGAATTTGAGTCTTTGAAGGGCAGCCGAGTTCAATTTTCATAAGTAGCTATTATTAGTTTTTATTTCTTTTGTTGTAGCTTTTTTGATACAATCCGCTATTCTACTGTGGTTTTTTTGATACAATCTGCTGTTGCCGCATTTTTTTAGTATAATCCGTTCATGCTGAATCAAGTGTATATTTTATGAAGAACATTTTATATAGGTAATAGTTATCGTGATTTTTCTTTGCCTATCAAGTTAGATTAGTTTTAAAAAAAAATCTTTATATGTGGCCACCTCATAAAAATATTACTAACTTCGCCGCTGAATATAAGAGCAATGTTATATATAAGAAAGATGAAATCTAATGGTGATTATTCTGCCCATATCATTCTTAAATTTTTCTTAATAAAATCATTCTTGATATCTAACATTTTCCATAATATAAATACAATATAAATATAATATTGTAACCAAGGCTTCCGTGAAACATGTTCCTCATGCAAACCTCCTACTCACCATGTCACACACACTCGTGTCAACACACCAACATCTTCACCGTTGTATAAAATCAAACCTTCACACATACACTAATATTATAGTCTCTTACATTCATTCTCCAAGAAATCAAAACCTTGTTTTATTTTCCACGAGCATACTCAAAAATGGCACAACCTCAAGTTCAAGTCCACACAACAGCAACAACCCGTACTTATGAAACTGGTACCTACCCATCACAACAACAACACCTTCGCAGTAAAGAAGGTGTTGACTATCCATACTACCATCGTAGTAACGATGGTGGTGGTTTCACCTCTCTCTTTCCTGAGAGGGGTCCTTCAGCCTCTCAAATTCTCGCTAGCCTTGGAGGACTTTTCCTCGGTGGGACACTGCTTTTACTAGCTAGCTTTTCATTTTTCGCCAGTCTGATTGGACTGGCGATAATGACACCACTTTTCATCCTTTTTAGCCCGGTTTTGATCCCCGCTGCCCTGACCATAGGGCTAGCGGTGGCCGGAATATTGACTGCAGATGCTTGTGGGTTGACGGGGCTTATGTCGTTGTCGTGGACTGCGAGGTACATTAGAGACCTACATGCCGCGGTGCCGGGGCAAATGGACGTGAAGGGGCGTATGGCGGATGTGGTGGATTATGTTGGACAAAAGACTAAAGATGTTGGACAAAAGACTAAGGAGGTTGGACAAGACATACAAACAAAGGCACATGAAGCTAAGAGAACAACATGAATAAATCATGCATCGTGAGAGAAAATCATAATTAGTTGTTGTTAATTTCAGTCTTAGTAGTTAGGTAAGTATTAGTATGGGGAAATAAATAAATCAAGTATGCACTATATATTTGGTGCTCGTGGGGCCTTTTTGTGTGTGTGTGTGTGTGTTATGGTGGGTTGGTTTCGTTGATTTGTGTTTTTGTTGTTTTTTCACGTGTTGTATTGTATTGTATGCAATATGTTATCTTTATTGTCGTTGTATTTAATTTGTTCATGATTGAATTCCACGTACGTGTTGCATTAGTCCAATTTCTTGATCTCTTATTTATATATGGCTAAATATATTGCTATAAGCTATATTTTTTAAGCAATCCACATTTGCTTGCATTGTCACCATGAAAATCAGAAGCTTCTATTAGCTTCAACGTGAATTTTTATTGCAAAATGAGAAGCTCTCACTTTGTATTAAAACTCTAAGTAAGTTCTTAAAAGAGGGGCTTTTTTTTTTATTTGTGCAAATTTTGAAGCAACTTTTACGACAACTCTTTCTTATACTCTCATTGTATTCTTACAATCTCGTATAGTGGAATTTGAACAAGCGTCTATTTTTCACAATCTGCGGCTAATTACACCCCATTACCAAAGAATGATATACATGATTTGTTTCCAATCTGTCAACTTTCTCTGCCACGTTATAAATCTCTAATCCTACTAAGATTCTTAATATTTACAATATTTACAGGGACATCTCCTACTGCATTTGAAAGTTAAGGCTTTTACTTGTTTGTGGAGAAATTGGAAGACAACGTAATACATATAACACATTTAAATATCTTATCAATTATTTTGAAAAACAGAAATCTGCAGACATACAAAACCTTTGTGATCATCCTACACTATAATTCATTAGCACAAATGGCAATAGAGATCACATAATATAACATCTTGACATCTAATAAGACCTTATGTCATCTGAAGTTGCTGAAGACTGATTCTAACCCATCAACAGACACGCTAACCAACCTTGGAACATGCCACATTAAAATTCGTCCTGCCACGAAAATTACAATTCCATTATATTCAGTTAGAAGTTGCTACAAAAGAGCATCATATAGCATACCGTCAAAGTGTCGATTATATGCACAGGACTACGGAAATCCACTCACTCAACTAAACCTAAACTTCATTTCCAATTCCACTTCCATACACCAACATCTAAAATCTGGCTAAATCTCACAGCCAAGATTAACTTTATAATACCTTGAGCAAATTTACGACGTAGATGTAGCTCGTACAGAGTTCGAGCTCGCATTCTCAGACACCGTTGCAGAGGGAGGAACATATATGCGTGCTTTCTTGAGAATTTCAGCAACAACCCAATGTTTACGCTTGCTCAGAGGCCTAGAAGAATCCAATCGAACCTGAAATGACAAGCACAAAAGCATATGCTTGTTTAGTTATCTTACAAAACCAAGAACACAGCAAATCCAAAATTGCACAAGACACTTTTGTCAATCACCAAAAACAGCAGTTTGTTCAAATTTAGCTACGCAATAGTGCTGCTATAGCCACTAGAGACAACAATTTGTGCTAAACGGCATATTGCAAAACAATAGTTATTTATTAAAAATTCAGCTACGCTGTAGCGCCGCTGTTTAACAACAATGGTAAAAGATAGGTAAATTATTCGCAATACTAACCCGGTCACCGATGTTGCAAAGATTGTTTTCATCATGCGCCATAAACTTGGAAGTGCGCTTAATATATCGGTTGAACATTTTGTGGTGGAACAATCTATCAACTGCTACCACAACCGATTTCTGCATCTTATTTGAAACCACCATTCCTACTACTTCCTTCATCTTCTCTGCTATTCCAATCCCAACAAACCCTAATTCAGATGAATATGTATTAGTACAAGTGTACAACAACATAGTAGCTAATAAAATTTCATAAATAAATGTCACAAGCGAATTTTGAAGAAAACAAATAGTAATCATGCACCAAAGAACAATAGAATACAACAACAACAACAACAACCAAGCTTTATCCCACTAAGTGGGATCGGCTACATAGATCAAATTACGCCATAATTTTCCTTCAGAAACCATATTTTGATTCAAGTCACTAATTTCTATATCTTTCTTAATAGTTTCTCTTACAGTTTTTTGAGGTCTTTCTCTGCCTCTAGTGATCAGACTATCCTCCATCTGATCAACTCTCCTTACTATATAATCTACAAGCCTTCTCTCTACATGCTCAAACTACCTGGCTAAGACTATTTTCCAGCATATTTTCCCCTACAAACTTAATCAGATACAAGAGTTTTAAACATGTCTACACAATAATAATTGCATAAAAATGTTAGTTTGACACAAAAAATTGACACCAGCCACCATATATTATATGATTTTGATTTTTTTTAATATCTTCTTCACTCTTTTCAACCAAATCAATACTTGAATTGAATGTGTTTTTATTGGTGTCAATTTTTGTGTCTAGCTTGTGTTTCGTTCCACTTTTGGAGCAGCTAGAATTGATTCTAGAGATGTAAAACTGATTTTGACATGATTGATTGCTCTCGAGTAGAACTGACTTTGCCTCTACGATTAGTTATGCAGCAGTGAAAATTGATCTGAATGAATTGATTATGTATAATTGATTCTGGCTAAAAAAAAGGTTGAATGTAAAGTGATTTATATTGGGTATGTATAGGTAAAAGTGAATTGAACGATAAATTCAAGGCTAAAATCAACTATGGAAGTCAAAAACTAAAAATTCTAGCTTCAAGTAGTATCAATTCTACAAGCAAAATTATTTCTACTTAAAAACAACTAAACATGTCAAAATCAATTTTACTCCTCTAAAATCAATCTTGTCCCTTCCAAACTTGAAACCAAACATACACTAATCTTGACTTTTTATCTTTTTGAAGGAATACACTAATCAATTTTATTGCTCTCGAGTAGAACATTAACAATTATTTTTTAGAAATTATAATAAACAGAATTTATTAATAAACATATGATTGAAGTTTATAATCAATTTTAGGAATCAAAAGCTTTTAGATTTAAAAAAAAAAACAAAAATGAAAAGGGAAATTAATTTATCAAATGCTTTTGTTAAAATCAATTAATTTATTAGTTCAAAGATTGAATGATAATTCTTCATCCAAAACCATAACAAAAACACAACAAAAAAGTCTAAGCAAAATTATTATTAAGTGTTTTGAGCACAATTTTTGTTTTGAATCTAAAGTGCAAATGACATCTTGTTCTTGCAGTAGCCATTCTCCTTAATTAACTCAATATGCATGTCTACAAACATAGTTTTGCATCAATACTTACAGAACCCAAAGAATTTCATGTGTTTAATAAAAAAAGATACATAAATTTCATTTCCATTCAATAGCAGATTGTTATTCTAATATTTTTCTTAAGCCTTCAAAAGACAATTTCAATTAAAAGAGAGTCAACACTAACAAGGGATCCAAGTACAACTTACTAACAAGGAACAAGTATTGAAAACACACAAAGCAGTCAGTAGTTATATATTATCATATCATCTTATCTCAAATCAAATAAAGCATTATTAATACATTGAATTAAAGCTAAAATCAAACCTCAAAATAAATGCTTGTTAAAAACACAACTTCAACAAATGAACATAGCATCTCAAATAAAAGGATGTAGAAAACCCATTATTATAGCTAAGAACAAGCAAATCGACCATAAAATACAGACAAAATAGAAGGAACAAGAAAATCATAAAAACAAAGGAGAAAACGAGAGTTGCAGAGTTAAAATGGATCAATACCTGAGTTGAACAGTGAGAATGGAGAAGGTGAGAGAGAGTCGCAGAGCAAATAGAGAAGAAGAGAGAGAGTGGCAGCCCCAACAATAAACTCTAAAACCTGAGAGCCCTTTGTTTGTTTCAGATTTTTTCAAAAAACATTTTTAGCTTCAAAATAAAAAATAAAATAAAAACTATTTTATATAGTTTTTTCAATGTTTTTTTTTTTAATACAAGAAACTTAAGTGTAAGAGCTTCCTATCTTAAAAAATAATTTTTATGTTAGTAAACAAATAGAAATAGCTTCAGATTTTTTTTAAAACCTCTAAAAGAAATTCTAGATTCTTTTAACTCATAATTTTTTTTAAAGTTGAAATAAACGCACCTCTAGATAAACAAAATTGTCATTTTAAAAATATGTGAGGATAAATGTATAATTTGATGTTCATATGTAGGTTATCCATGTGTTTCAAAAGAATAGATTTTGAGAAAATTTATCTCAAATAGGTTTTCATTTTTAAACCAAAAATGATTTTTTCCACAAAATGATTTTTAAAAAATCTCAAACAAACACATCTAAAATGATAAAAGTGATTTTTAAAAAAAAAATCTTAAACAAACGGGTCTTAATTAGATACTTCTTCCGTTTTAAAATAAACGTCGTTTTAACCAATTGCACACAGATTAAGAAATGCATTAATTAAAATAAAGAGAAATGTTATTTTACTAAATTATCCTAATCAACTATTGGTTTGTTTTTCATTAAAGAAAAAAATAATAATTTGGAAGTAGTGTATATAATATTAATTGAAGGGTATAATTGAAATGATAAAGTTATTATTGCATTGAAAACTGAAAGTGATAGTTATTTTAAAACAATTTTTTTGCTAAAACGATACTCATTTTAAAACGGAAGAGTAAAAAGAAGAATGTTATTTGAACAATTAATTTAATGACAACTTATTTAACAACCATAATTTACAAAAAGAAAAAATAACATTAGCACCGAAATCATAACAAGTAAATAAAGAATAATGCGAGGAAGATAAAAAATTGTCACCAAATAAACTTGAAATATTATTTAAATTGTTAAAATTGGATCATAGAATATAACAAACAGTTGTACTTCAACTTCAACAACTATAAAACTTGGAGAGTTTCATTCATTTTGAAATTTTCTGTTCACGAAAATGGATCCATACACTTCACTTCTCTCGAAAACCCTAACACCACAACCACCACTTCAAAAACTCTCCGTAATTTCAATCTTCTCTCATCTTCGTTCATCTTCCAATCATCTCAACCACCAATCTGAATCTGGAAAACGTGCCATTTCGCAATGTCTTACTTCTTCTTCCGCCACCGTCGTTGATGAATCCGTTCGTCAATTATGCCGTCTTGTTACTGATGGTGTTGTTGATGTCAATTTTGGATTGTTAGAGCTTTGTTCTGCTTTGCAAGGATGTGATTCGAAATTTGTTAATGTTTTTGTTAAGGGATTAGGTTTTCTTGTTAGGTTTGGATTTGAGAAGAGGAATGGTGATTGGAAGTTTCCTGAAGTGATTAATCATCCTTTTGTTATGGTTAATTTCATTACTCTCTTTCATTTCATTTCACTTTTCATGCCCTCCATTAGAAGTGTTGGTACTAGAGAGTATTTCATTGTATTCAGGTTATGTTTGATAAAAAATAGTGTGGATATTCAGGGGAATTGATTTGAATTTCTAGAGAGTGTGTTGCCAGTACTATATATTTATGTATTGATATTTATTTCTTGGCAAAATTGGTAATTTAGTATTTGTTAAAAAATATCATTTAGAAAATCTCAAGAAGTTAGTGTTGACAAGAATTTAATGTTAGTAATTAGACAAGAGTGTTTTTAATTTGTTATCTTGCTTGAGAGTACACGAAGGACAAACGCAGACACATGACATGGCACTGCACGTATGCACTGACAATAATTTAAAAAATGGAAGTGGTTCCTCATGACACATGTCAAATACCAGACATGACTTTGATATGAAGTGTCAATGCTATATAGATATATGAATAGTGTGTATGATCGAAATTTTGTGAAGGTGTTTTTACTTATATGAATGAAAGGATACCGAAAATAGTTCACTGAATGATCGAACCTTGGTGTGCAAGCAAACTGAGAGCATGTTTGGTTTTCCATTTTGGGTGCTAAACGTACTTTGACCATATGTTTGATAAATTATATTAGTTTGCTTGTAAGAGTCATATTAGCTTCAAAAGCAAGCTAAGTATTTTTATTTTTATTTTTAGAGTATGGTTATTGAACTCTTTTTTTAATTATTGATGTTGAGTCTTAATATTTGTCAGATATTGTCGAGCCGGGTGGAAGTTCAATCTGAACTCCTGCAGCAAGTGTTGATGTTTATGTTACAGAATAAGAAGCTGAGAATGGTGCAAGTTTGTGAGTTTTTAAAGCCCTTGTTGGATTTTTCGATTATAAGATTGTCAGCTTCGGAGTCGTCCTCTTCTTCATTTGGATTGCAACTGGTATCGTCTATGGCATCATTCTGTTGCTCGTGTCCGAATGAGTCCATGCCTGTTCTTAAGCTGTTAATGGGATGCCTTAAGTATCTTCCACCCGAGACCTCTGAAGTAAGTGTATTAATATCGAGCAGAAGCATCGGATATATTGGTTAAATTACATATTGTTCTAGTCATTATGTTTTGTTATTGTACTGAGAGGTGGAAAAATATGATGATATGATCATCTTATTGCTGTTTACTTTTTGGGCCTCAGGACTATAGGAAATTAGTATTTGTTGTAGAACATATGATGGAGGCATATATAGTGGTCCTGAAATCTCTGGCCGGAGAGAAATTGGTATGCATCTCCCTTGTAATTTCATGTTCACATTCGTATTCACCACTTTCATGATTTAGCCTTGCTCTTGTACTGATCTTGATCCTTGTTAACAGCTGATTACCGAGGCTCAACTGTGCGCTATCGAATTTCTTGGGACAATTATGTCTCTGTTGACATGTCTTCAGTGGCACTCTGGTGGTCACGAGTCCATAATTGAACTCTCAAGGTGGTTGTTGTCTGTTCAGAAAGATCTTGGGTTGCCATGGGAGTCTGGTTTATCAAAGACTATGGTGTCATTATTTACGATCCTTGTTCAATCAGAACTTGAGCATGAACAAATTTCTATATCTAAACTCCTCCTCTTAATCCTCAAGTGGAAATACGATAAGGGTGAGTTGTCTATAGTTATACAATTTTGAGGTTTATGCAGGCATTGAAATTGAATGCATGTGAATAAAAGTATGAGCTTCTTTTACTGAAATTGCAGCACTTGTTTTTCCAATTTTCAATTTTTCCATTGAGTTGCTGCAAGTAATGTACGCCTGGGATTCAAACTTCACAATTTCATTGAAACATTTTATGAACTTATCAGAAAACTGCTTTTACATGGATTCTCCTTGTCATATGGTGATCGACTGAGTTCATGTTTTTAGGTGGCTGGTTTGTTAGTTATTAGCTATTTAGCATTTGGATTTTAGGCTACGTGTACCTCATACATACTTTCTTCCAGGATTCTGAATAACCTTATATAGTTTGGACTATCTTCTATTGCAAAAATTATTCATGCCCTAATTTGCTCTTGCTCAAATTCGTAAAAGTAATCCATGTACTTATTCACATCCTTAATGTCATCATTTTTTAATTTATTTATTGTGATGATTGCCAATGCAGTTGATGCTATCGAAAGAAATACGTCCTCTCCATTTGAAGAGATTTTGTTTCTACTTCCCTTTGTCAGCCTCATGTCATCTCCTTCTAAATATGTGAAAGCACTGGCTACTGATTTGCTTCTCATCTTTGAGAAGCTCCTTGTCAAGATGTTGGTGGCACCAAGACATAAACCGTTCATTGAGGAGGGAACTCATTATCTTAGTACACCAGGAATTATAGTTTTGAGACTTTTGCAACATCTGTGGTATCAGGTATTTTGTCTGGCATATCATATTTTTCCTGTTTAAAATGTTACGTAGACTACCTCTACAAATGATGTATTTTTTTTTGTTTTGGATGGATGCATTATGCTGTTGTCCTGAATGAACATATGATTATATGCAAATTTATATGCAAATTCGCAGGTTTTGTACTTAAAAAGTGGGCATTCAATTAACGAGAATTAATAGTAATTATGTTTTGCACCCAGCAATAATTATAATTTAGAAATTATATGCTTCTGTTGTTTCAGGATGGAGATTCTTCTTCCAGAATTTCCCTTCTGAATTTGGCTTCGAAGGGATTGAATGAAAGTGAAATAATGCCTGATAAACCAAGGTCTTGGGCTTCTCATCTAAGAGAGTCCTGTTTGTCAATTGTTGACCGACGAAAATCTACATTGCCCCTCTTGCTCTCTCAGGAGTTATTTTTAACCGGTATGAGTATGACCCTTAGCTTTTGGGAATGGCATTAGTGAGCATAGTTTTTTTTTTTTTTTTTATATGATGTACGGGATTGATGTTATCTCAATGTCGCCCTTGCAGAGACGCCCTTACTCAGTGCTGTTCTCAGTGTTTTATTGATACATCCATCAATGGGGGCTTCTGCTGTTGATTCTTTGTCTTCCATTGCCATTATGGATCCCAAACTCGGAGTTCCTTTGTTGCTAGCAGTTATGTTTTACAGTAATATATTCACAAGAAATGATGCCATTTGCCATGATATGCTGGTAAGTTCTACCTTTTGGACTGTCACTTATTGTGTGGCATTATCTTGTTCTGTTGTCTCCGTCATCTGTGATATCAGTATATATTTTACTCTTCCCTTATTTTTAAATCTTTTTGCAGCTAAAAATCTTTGAAATGCTGCCATCACTTGCTTCACACTCGGCAATGATTCCACTTGTAGTTCAAACCATCTTGCCAATGCTTAACAAAGATGCTAAAGTGTGGGTACTCTGCTAGATTGTGTATTTGTTTGCTATTTTTTTTCTTCCCGGTAATGGTATCTTGTTTTTGTTTAGCAACCATGTTGTACAGCATGGGTCCCTTTTTTAGCATTCTGACATTGAGCAATACAGTGTTAATTAAATGCCATTTTTTTTGCATAACTTCTATTCCTTTCTATTATTTTCAGAAGTGTTACTGGTTTTACATAATCTTTGTGAGTGATATATTATGTCTGTAACTGTGCTCATATGCCTAAAAAAGTGCTCTTTGAAATATAGAACTCTATATATGGCTGTATGGCTGAATGTTTATTTTCACCTCATTAATAAGAGGATGTCTGATTTTAAGATAGAAATTTCATTTTGGTCCTCATTTATTATTCTTACCGTAGAACTAAAATTTGGCCCTCATGCATTCTTCAAAATATTGAATATTAATGCATTTCATCTTTAAACATTTTTTCCTCAAAATGCAGTTCATTGTATGCTCCGGGAACTCGATTGCTTTGTCGAACTTGGGAGATCAATGATAGAGCCTTTGGAAGTTTACAAGTGAGTTTTTCATTCCATACTTACTGTACTTCCCACACCACCGCATATTATTATGGGTGTATTGTATATTTACATATATATTTATTTTATGCAGAAGATAAGAATATTAAATGGTTATTGATTAAAGAAATTGAATTGTTCACTTGATGGTTCAAAGCTGTAAATGTTAGTTCAAAATTATCTTTAAGGTTGAGTATATTGACGTAGTATCAGCATTTCATTCTCCATCTCTTCTATATCTGTTGTGATATTGTGTTAAACTGCTATTGAAGTCAAGGTGTAGTTGGTTTACTATATATGCTATCTCTTATTTCTTAAGAGCAAAACCTACTACTTCATGCCAAGAAATGGATGATGCACGGACATAAGTTTTTTGTGCATAAATTGTAGCTAACACAGTTTCTAGTTTTTTTTTCCGTAGCTGTTAACCGAAATCCGAGTTTATTCTTGACAGCCCATATATTGCTCATCCAAGACCTGTGCGCAGTCACAAAAAATTCTGTTCAAATTTGCTAGTTTTACTTGCAATCTGATAACTTTTTGGTTTTCCTGTATTTTCTTGCTGAGCTGCCCCTTTCAAAGCCTTTTGCTGTTGAGATGCCAATTTGTTTACTATTCAATACAGTTTCTAGCTGTTTCTTCAAGGTCTTAATATATAAACTTTTCCTAATTTGTTTTATATTTCCTCCATATCTAGGGTGTCTTGCTCCCTAAGGGTTTCACTGATTTCATGTCAGACAGAGCTATCTGTATCAGTTTGGCTGCTTCCATTCGAGATGTTTGCCATAAAAGCCCTGATAGGGGTGTTGATCTTATACTGACTGTTTCGGTATGCCCAACTGTTTTCTTCTTTCTCTTTTTCCTGTTTTTTTATTTTTTCTTCTTCTTCTGAGAAATACTGATTTTGTGTTGAAAAAACAGTCTTGCATCGAATCCCAAGATCCTATAATTAAAGCTCTCGGCTTGCAAAGTCTTGCCTACCTTTGCGAAGCTGATGTGATCGGTAAGAGACCTTACTTTTAAAACATATCTAAAGGAATAATAATATAGTAATTAATGGCTATTTATTCATGAATTTTGGATTTAGATTGTGTTGCATTTATTATTTTTTAATTTAAAATCAAAGCATTCTAAAAGGGTAAGCTGTCTTGTGTGTCTAGATTTTTACACTGCATGGGATGTCATTGCAAAACACGTGCAAGGTTACAAAGCTGATCCTATTATTGCGCACAGGTAAGCTTGTCATTATCTAAGGCTCTAAGCAGACATACGTTGCAAAACTTTGACTATAACATGGATGGTGGTAAAATTTCATCCAGAAAAGTAAAAGGCATGGTTTAGAGCCTAAACTGAATTTTTGAAGTGTAAAACCTAGGCCTTTGCATCCTAACTCTAATAAGCATCCTAGTTATTTTTTATAATTACCGGTGATATTTTTTTTTATATTTAACCTCTTTTAGTAAATGTAGTTTGCATCTGTATCGAATTTTGATTGGATTGTTTTTTTTTCCTTTGATTAATATATAATTTCCAAATACTCATCTGTCATCCTTAATTAAAGACAATTCCTGACTCATGGCAGCATTTGCCTTCTACTAAGATGGGGTGCGATGGACGCAGAAGCATACCCAGAAGCATCAAAGGGTGTGCTGCTAATTTTGTGGGATTTAGTTACCTCTAGCCATGGGACAAAGTGGGAAAAAGCAAAAATATCAGCCCTGGAGGCACTTGTTCAATATGAAGTATATCATTGATGCAACCCTTGCTCTGCACATTTTTGGTCTAAAATTAAGAAATTTATTCTTTCTCCATTAATAACCATGTTTCCTATTTCCAGGTGTCGCAGCTTGAAAAAAGTATTCCAGATTTTAAGCAAATGAATTTGGAGCTTTTCTTTTCAGAGACAAGTCCCACAGTACTCAAGGTTATGGAGGATTTTCATGTCAAGATTATATCATATGAACACATGTAATCTTCATATCCTTATTGCGAAAACCCAAGTTCCAAATTGAATAGAGATAAAACTTGAAATGAGTTTATAAAGAGTGCCACCCCTCACCTTACATCAGTATGTAAGGTTGAGTTAAGTCCAATATAAAACCTATCCACGGGCCACCCTTAATATCCACACATCAAAACCAATAGGGCTGAACGCAAGGGGGTTTATTTGAAAAAATCCAGACATGACTCCAAGGTAAAGCATTATTCTTTCACAAAGCAACATGCATGCCAACATAAAAAATTGCTGCAACAGATTAACATTGGCCACCCAGCTTCTTGCTTAAACCTGTCAATATAGAACTAACTGAAAAAATCTTCAAATTCCTTCATCATTCCCTTAATCTGCTTTGCAGAATTTCCAAAATCCTTTAAACCCTAAAGACTCTTGAAAGGTACTGGAGATTCTTCACGAAGTGCAAGTATATTGGTTGCTCTCTTCTCTCCAATTTCCTTTACCTTCTTTAATCCATCCTTTTCGGCTGTGTTTAAAATCCTAAGGTAGTCTTTAACAAGAGAATTCGTCATTACAGAATCATCTCATGCTGAATGTTTCCCAGAGACTTTTAGTATTCATTATATCTTGTCTTTCAATTACTAAAGATTTTGGTTCTGGAATTTCAAATGAAATCTGATCATCAAGTGAAATGCATCTCTTATTTGGTAATTGCATGCATAATGGAGTAGACGAAACGAGAGATTGAAGTTCACGCAATTGAGAACTAATGGGTGGGAGAACAATCTTCACTTTCCTTTAAGTTATTGTTCTCCTTGTTCGTGGTATGACCCTCATCAGCTATCGAGAAAGCTTTGGAGTAAGGGGTATGTATCTCATGATGATCAGATTTCAGTTGACATGGCAATTGCAGAACAAGTAACTACTGTAATTGATAGACAAGATGTAATGAATACCAGAAGCCATTGGGAAACATTCAACATGCATGATTCTGGAATGAAGAATTCTCTTGTTAAAGACTATCTTAGGATTTTAAACACAGCTGAAAAGGATAAATTGGAAAAGTTAAAGGGAATTGGAAAGAAGAGAGCAGCCTAAATACTTGAGCTTTTTGAAGAATCTCTAGAACCTTTCAAGAGTCTTGATGATTTAAAGGATATTGGATTTTCTGCAAAGCAGATTAGGCAAGATCGAGTGCAGAAGCAGAAAATGGTGCTAAGAGAGTTACTCAAGCAAATCAAGATAGGAGATAATAAAGAAATAGAGATAATCTGTGATAACCAAGCTGGGCTTCAATGTTGCTTCCAATCCAGCCTTCCATGAGAGAACGAAGCACGTAAAGATCCACTACCATTTTGTAAGAGACAAGGTTCTTTCAGGAGAAATTATAACGAATTTTGATGGTCCAACTGATCAACTAGCTGATATATTTACCAACTCTCTTAGAGGATCTTGGGTTGAATCTACGTGTAACAAACCTGATGTATATGGCGTGCATGCTCCAGTTCGAGGGGGAGCATTAGAATTCATCACATGCTTTGTGTAATTAGTCACATGTAAAATATGCCTTGGGTAATTAGTTACTAATAAGATTGGAATTAGCAAACACAATAACTTGCATTTACTGTAAATTGTAAATACATTATAAATACAACTTTGTGTAGTCTCATTAGACACAATTCAAATTTGATAGGAGTGACAAAGAAGGAGGTTGGAGAGCTTTTGATTAGTTCTATGTTGAAAGGTTTTAGCAAGAGGCTGGGCAGCCACTGTTAACTTGTTGCAGCAAATCTGTGCTAGTGTGTATGTTGCTTTGTGAAAGAATAATGTTTTACCTTGGGGGCAGTGTCTCTATTGTGGCTTGTAACATGAGGGGTGCCACTCTTTATAAAAACCAAATAATCCTACAATCTATTTACTAATCTGCTGAATGTGATAGTATGATTAAATATGATAATTTTCCCTTCATTTGCTTTAGAAATCGTCGAAGGTTAGTCAAGGGGAAAAGGGTTGCAGGAAGTAAAATTGAAAAGTTGGTGGATGTATTCCCACAGGCTATATTCTCTTCAGGTATGGTGGTATTAGCTGTCCATTTTGTGTGTGTTTTTCTTTTTTCCTTCAAAAGTACCTGTGAGAATAAATTCCTATCAGTTTGTGGAAAGAGTAAAATAAAATGCTTGAGTTGTGTTTCTTTTATCTGCCATACGTGCATAAAATGAAGTAAAATAAAACCAATTTATTTAGATTTAGCTCAAATCTGAACGATACTGAGTGCTATCATATGATCTAAAAAGTGAGCGGGGTTCCTTCAATGGAATAGTGGAAATTCTGACACTGATTTTTTTTATCAAACACTGTCCTGTTGAATGTAATTTTCATGTGTTATTTGAATATGCTTTGATAAGTAAGCATTCTATTTGCAGGAAAGATAAATGAGGCTGTAGAATTACCTGGTGCAGCTTTATTATGTTTTTCTTTCACTCCTAAAAATGTGAATGAACAGCAGGCATCAAAAGTAAGATATCAGTACATTAGATATATTCTTCTCTTTATATTTGACCGCACTTTTATTATAATTTTATGAACATATAGAGGCCAAGATATGTACATGCTGCTTATGAGAATGCTCTCAAGGAAATAGCTGCTTCTCTTCACCTCTCAAGAAATATCTTGCTTGCATTCATGTCACTGCAATCATGGAAAGACTTCATGCGACGTTGGGTGAAGTCTTACATTATGTCTTATGATGCTAAGGCCCAATTGAGTGTCCTGGATAAAACTTCTAAAGCTGCTAGTGATATTTTGAAGGTAAATATCTGTGTATTTATGTCAAAATATCCCTGCAAGTACTGTACAAGTTTGTCATATCTGATGTAGAATTTTTCTTGTATGCGTTTCATGCAGAGTATGACAGCAATAGCAGATATGGCTATACCTAGAGCTGCTGAAAATATTGCACTGGCCATCGGTGCACTCTGTGTGGTGAGAAGCTTTTTCATGTCCTTACACCCATTTTTCATCTTTATAGATTCTGAATAGTTATCTTCTCTGCTAATTAAGCCATTGTTGGGATAATCAAACATGTAGTTCCATGGGTGTTAACAACATTTTAAATGAAAAAGTTTTACAATATTGGTGATCTTAGAAGTAATTCAATCTCAGAATGTTGTATATTCCACTATCTGATCCAATATCTGTTGTAGTAACCAATATTTAGGATTTCACTTACGGTGTGTTTGGTTGTGAGAAGAAACTAAGAAGAGAGAAATAAGTGAGAGAGAGAGTTTAGAAAGAGAGAAAAATAAGAGAAATAGAGTAGATTTGAGGGGTTGTTTGGTGTAAGAGTGAGAGAAGAGAAATAGAAGAGAGAGAAGTGTTGATTTTTTTTGAAAATACTAAAATACCCCTTCATTAAAAAAACTATCAATCTCACATTTTTATTTTATTTTAATTAATTTTAGTTAATTAGTTAAGTCATCGTTTTTTTTATTTGGTGATCTAAAATATAATCAAATTAATTAAATCATTCAAACGGCTTAAGCTATTTATTTTGTAAAAATAATAATTAATTAAGAGTTAAATTAATATTAATTAACCACAAACAAAGGATAAGGGAACAACTATTTATGTGTGATACTCCTCTATGAAAAGAAGAAAAAAAACTATTGTTTTTTCGAAGGAAAACAAACTATTTTTGTGTGTTATTAACAAAAAGAAAAAAATGAATGTCATTGTACGTAGAACAAAACGTAGTTAAGAATATGACTATTTTGCAAAATAAATAAAGCTGAGGAAAGAGTGGGATAAGTCATAAGGGTATGTAGTGGAAAGTGTAAATCAAAAGAGCTTTCTCTCGTATCTCTTCGCACATCAGCGAAGAAAAGAAAAAGTGGTGGGTCCCACCATAAATCTTTCTCTCTTCCTTATTTCTTAGCATACCAAACAGGAGAAGTTTGATATTTTTCTTCAGTTTCTCTCTCAGCGATTTCTCTCTCTCCTATTTCACTGCAACCAAACACAGTGTTAGAGCCATGCTTAATTCAATAGCTATTGAATTAGTGAGGAAATTTTCTAATAACCTTTTTGATTGGTAGTATATCTTTTGTAATTAGCATAATAGCATTTGATTGTTATGGTGTCGGGTGTTGCTATTGTCAGGTTCTGCCTCCATCTGTTCACACTGTTAAATCTGCCGCTTCAAAATTTCTTTTGGAGTGGTTGCTCCAACATGAACATGAACACCGTCAATGGTCTGCTGCAATTTCTCTTGGTTTAATCTCTAGTTGCCTTCATGTAACCGATCACAAAGAGAGATATCATAACATCACAGGACTTCTTGAGGTATTTTTTATTTCTTCTTTTTGTGTGTATATTGTCTCAATGTTTTTTAAGATCTAGATAATCTTCTTTCTTACATTTAAATTTTGAAATAGTTTCTTACTCTTCCTTATTTTCTTTCCCTAGCTTTTGTTAGTCAAGGAAAAAAAAAAATCAAACCTTTATGAGATTATGGCATACTATTCACACACACTGCAAAGCTAAAAGCATCAATTGTCAACTGTATCCTGCAGTTTTATTTATTTGGTTCATTTTGAAAGGAACTATACAATAAGTTTATTTCACCACCAAAAAAAAAAATACAATAAGATTATTCGGTACTCTGTTTAACTATTATGTGATCTTCCAGGTTCTTTTCCTTAGCAAAAGTTCTCTTGTAAAAGGAGCATGTGGTGTTGGACTGGGGTTTTTGTGCCAAGATCTTCTTACCAGAGTTGAAGCTGCTGATGACTCCGCTGTCAAAAAAGAAACGGAAAAGGTTCCAGAATCCGAGTTACTAGGGAAAATTGTTGGGACCCTAGCTACAACGATACAACAGAGAACCAAATGTTCTTCTGATGCTTTGGATAGTTTATGCTTTCCACTTGGTAATGATGTGAATACTGACGTATTTGAACTGTCATCCGAGGATAGTGAGCATAGTGACGACTTGGAAGAAGATATATGGGGTGTTGCTGGACTTGTTTTTGGTTTGGCTACCTCCATCAGTGCATTATACAGAGCTGGAGAGTTAGAGACCATTATCAAGATAAAAAACTTGGTAATATCATGGCTTCCACACATGAATTCACCATTTCAAAGCACTGATTTGCAAGGGGGGAAATCTGATATTGTTTTAGCACTAGGATCTTGTATTGCACTTCCTACAATAGTGACTTTTTGCCAGAGAATGGAATTGATGGATGATAATGAGTTTGATCATATTGTGTTTGGCTTTAAAGAGTTTATTTCTGAGTTAATATCGGTGAAAAAGTCTGGCATTTTACACCATAGTTTACTGATGGCATCGTGTGTTGGAGCAGGGACAGTAATTTCTTGTATACTGAATGAAGGTGTCCACTCTATTGAGGTTGAACGTGTCAAATGTTTACTTGAACTATTCAGGAAATGTTACTCCAATCCTTTCCCTTTTCTTGTTCATCTTGGTGGTATGCTAGGAGTAGTTACTGCACTGGGAGCTGGTATAGGGATTTTGGTCTATATGAATTTTTCCAATTACAGTAGGCAGTCTACTTATCAGAAGGAGGTAATTTACCTTATCATAAAGTTGTTACCATTTGTCTCTCATCACATTTTTTCCCCCTTATTTCATATTGAAGTATCTTATCATGTAAACTGCAGGATTCTTCTTCTGTCACTGGCCCTCTCCTTTCCAGCTCTGTCATTGAGCCATATTTGACATCGTTGGTGCAAGAAATGTTTCTTGTGGCACAAAATTCTGATAATCACCAGCTTCAACAGTTTGCTTCCTGGGTACTTGCTTTCCTTCGACATCATGTATGGTCCAAGCAACTTTTGGGGGTTGATGGTGATACTAATGTGGCTGAAACTAATTCAAAATCCCTTCCTCATAATTTTCCAGATGACAGTGTGGTTTTGAAACTTAGTTTGTGGCTTATGGAGTTCAAATACACCGAGGTAGATTTCTTGCCCATATTTTGTGTACAAATATTTGATGTTCTTATTTGAGTGAATTATATATATGTTTTTTAAAGTATAAAATATTTATTATTTGTCTTTCATTTTCATTATCTGCTTGTGTTTCTCTCCCTCTCTAACTCATATTTTCTCTTTATGATACCTTTCTTTGCTTGATGGGAGGCTTGTGTTCCTGTGCAATTGAATTTTGGAGTTGATGTAAACATTAGATCTTTAAATTATGTGAAGAGTTTTTGTTTCATGTCTGGGAGTTGGAAACTAACTAACTACACTGGCAGTTTAAATTCTAAATCTCATTCTTCAAATTACGGAAACTATTTTACACTTATCTGTAACTGTTCATCATTCAAATTGGGTTCCGAAGTTCGTTTCTTTCGAAGACCATATGACATATTAAATTAATAGTTGAGATCACTCAAAAATATATTTCATATTGATTGGTTCCATTTTTCATGTTAAATATAATAATCATGCTAAAATCATTGAATTGCGATAATTTTAATATTGTTATATACACTGTAAGTTTATTATTATTTCAATACCAGTGATTTTGCTACAACATATTGTAGTCTTCGTCGTTATTCTTTTCCTTGCAGTGTTTGTAAGTGGAACCCTGCGTATGCACGTCATTTGCAACAACAGTGCTTAAACTAGAAAATTATCTAATTTTATTGTTTTGATTAGGCAATGGAACTCATATTTGTATTATTTGATCTCTTTTATGGTTTACTAAACTATACCTGCTATGACGATTCTCCTAATTAACTCTATGTTCTAGATTTTGTTGGCATAGTTGTCTAGAATAGACTCTCCATATACATCCTATACTAAACTTGTCTATTACATTAAGGAAGTTGTGTGCTTTTGTTGGTCTCTCATTTTTCTCATTTTATGTTTTGTCCAAATTCAGCTAGGTAGTAGTGTACATGCTGGCACAATTGTTGCTATATTAGGGTGCCTTTCTAGAGCTCCCAGGTTACCGAGCATGGATTGGGGGGTAATTATTAGGCGTTGTATGAGATATGAAGCCAAGGTTACTCAGTCGTTATCAACAGATTCTGATTTGAAGAAAGGAACACTAAGGGAGGAATGTGTGTTGTTTGCAATAGCTCATGCAAATCAATTTGACTCGCTGCTAACTTTTCTTGATGAGCTGTCCGACTTATCCAGATTAAAGACACTTGAAATAAATTTACAGTGTTGTCTGCTAAATCATCTAGCAGATCTTGTAAAAGTATTTTCAAGCTCCAGGCTTGAGAAGCTATTTGGTGATGTGGGTTATCACTTGTCTTCATTGAATTCATGCAAAGAGTATGAAACCTACGAAAAATGCTTGTTGCGGCTTTCATGCTGGAAGGGACTCTATGAGTGCCTAGATGAAGTTTCCGTCGACACATCGGGCCACATATTCCATGTTGAGAGATGCATGGAGGTTCTATTTACCTTATTACCAGTTTTGAAATCTTCTGGAAGTGTAGTGTCAGGCGACACAAGTTCTGTAGAGGAGTGGTCTGAGGCTGTAAGATGCTTAGGAAAGGCTCCAAAGGGTTGGCTATCGGATTTCCTGAAGGTATGCATTGCATCTCTTTGTCAGCTTTTCTCCCTCAA
Organism: Medicago truncatula; assembly: GCF_003473485.1. NCBI lineage: Eukaryota > Viridiplantae > Streptophyta > Magnoliopsida > Fabales > Fabaceae > Medicago > Medicago truncatula. The sequence continues at coordinate 570,875 of NC_053047.1, read as the reverse complement.
AACAATTATTTTGAAATGTTATGCTAAGTTAGTCCTCCTTGGCATTGATTCTTATTGATTGAAGCCAAGCTTATTGGATACAAAATGCCTGTAAGTTTGTTTAAATTATGTGAACAAAGTGGTCATCTGTATGCACAGATTTCACAAGAGGAGTTTGTTCAAAGTGCATGCAAATCTATTGAAGTCCAAAAGAAGGTTCATGCTAAGATTAAGCTTGTGAAAATTGGTTCTCTTCCACCAACTGAACTAGGAAAAATGAAATCCTACATATTGAACTCCAAATCACAAGGTGAGTATTCAGCTCTGCACAGTAACTCGGATTGATTGGGACTGAATCATATCAGATTGTTAGAAACTTAGAAATATATTGAGCTGGAAATGTCGATGCTAAAGATTAACTTTTTGCAGGAGTCTGGGATGTCCTCTTGGAAGTTGCGGCTGTTTTATATCATGCAGAGATAAGTTTCAAAAGACAGTGGCTTATTGAAACTCTTGAAATTAGCTGTGTATCCAGTTTTCCTTCTGCGGTAAGAAACTCGAGATTGATATCTTTATTAAAACTTATTGGGTAGTATTTATTATGCATATCTTGCATGTCAAATTTCAAAAAAATAAATAAATAAATAAATTGTCAGCAAGAATTTGGATCAGATGTGCATTGGTTAAGAAAATTGTCAGCCGATATTTCATTTATTTGAAAAGTGTACTATACATTAATTAAATTATAAAAAATTACATTAATTTTAAGACATTTCATTTGAAAGCAAAATTATCTTGGTTTACTGTTAAATTATAAAATAACTTTAGGGACTAAATTGACAGACTTCATATATACTTTAGATACTAATTAAAAAAATCTAGGGACTAAATTAACGGATTTCATATATATATATATATATATATATATATGGGGAATGCTACAACACACCCATCAATTTATATGAAGGTGTGTGTTAGCATTGAACACCCTTTTATTTGGACAAAACAAACCAACATTTCTTTTTGAAAACATGCCAAAATGAAGGGCAAATATGTAATTTACAAATTATTATTAATATTTTCTATTACGATTATTCTCCTTTTCAATCTTCTTCCTCTATTCTTTGCTTTCGCAAACTGCCATATTCCAACCACTCTTGAAGGTTCCTTCTTCCCGTCACCGGCCTCGAGCTGGAGCAAATTTCACTCTCTCTCCACCATTACTCCGTTAGGCTCTCATGGGTTTCAGACTTACAAGTCAGAAACGAGAAAGAATATAGAAGAAAAGGACAATTTTGAAGGAAAAAATTTGATGTCCAATTCTCCAAAACAGGAACACCTCTCTTATCTTATGTAATATTTTTTCTTAGGTTCGATTGGTCTAATTTATTCCATAAAAACACCAACAAAAATTTGTTTCATTTTTGTTTAAAGGAAAGTGTCTAATGAAAGCATACATACAATTGAATGAGAGAACTTGGTGTTAATTAGAGAATTAAAATACAATGATCCTAGGTGAGAAACCCCAATTTTTTTCTTTCCTTGTACCTGCGTTGATTGAGGAAGAAGAGCTTTTTTTTTTTGGACGAGAAGGGAGAGAATAACTGGAATAATAATAATAAAAATAATCTCTGAATTACATATTTGCCCTTCAGCTTGGCTTATTTTCAAAAAGGAATGTTGGTTATTTTTGTCCAAACAAAAAGGTGTTCTATGCTAACACACACCTTCATATAAATTGATGGGTGTGTTGTAGCATTCCCCATATATATATATAAGCTACTAATTATTTTTATACACAAGGTGCTAAATTGAAGAGAGTAATACTTTAGGGACTACATTGATGGTTTATTCAAAAATATCTTTTACTCGAAAACCAAGTTGAATTTGTTATTGACCTTGCTCTCACTTTATATCCATCTCTTCCATTATTCTGCAGGCACTGCAGTTTCTTGGTTTGCTATCTGCTACCTGCTGCAAATATATGCCCTTTATGATTGTGGACCAACAAACGGTACTAAATGATCTACCAGTCACCCTTGTGTCTCTTTTAGCCGATAAAAACTGGAACGTTGTTGCAGAAACTGTAGTTTCCCATCTCTTTTCATCGACAGAACGTATATATGATTGGACAATGCACATAGCAGATGGCTCTTACGTTCAAGGTTCACAAACCATTGATGAAAGTGAGAATCATATGGCTACTTTTCTACTGCAAGTGATGCATCATACCTGTGTATTATTAAAAGGGTACTTGCCATTAGATAAGCAGCTTAAGCTCGCCAGCATGGTTGTTGCTTGAAAGAAGATTTGTGATAGTTACATTATGTTGACACTACAATAGGAAACTTGTTATATAATGTAAAGCATCACAAACGTGGAGTAGTTGAAATTTTGTCCACCAACAAAAAAAAAAAATTGACGACCCAAGTTAGCTAGAGTTTGAATCCGGATCTTCAAACTTCTTTAACCCTTAGCTCAAACCAGGTTAGCTATTAACATGGTCAAAGTTGTAATACACTCAATAGTGAAGCTGAGCAGAAGCAGTTGTAGATATACTTATTTACTTGTCCAACAGAGTTAAATTAAGCAGAAGCAAATACTATACCATTCCGTTTTCTTAGACAAGCTGTGTATTAGTGAGTGCTACCCTTGGCATTACTTGCAAAGATGTGTAATGCATTTCAGTTAGGTTACAGAAGAAGAAATTTTAGTGTATTTAGCTTATGAAATCTTGATTTCAGAGTTGAATTGATGCTTCCATTAAAATCGTCGAGTGATATATTTACTTGGGACAAAACATATTAAAACGTATTTCAATTTACATATAAAAGTTATTTGATAGTTTACTTCGTTTACAATTTGATTTTGAAAATAAGTTTAACTTTTATGCTTTGTAAGTTAAAAAAAAATTACATTATAACATCATAATCAGTCATATGTGCAAATTTGAAAGTGTTACTAGAAATCTCAAACATCTATCTATGAATGTAGATTTAGGTACCGTTTGGCCAGGCTTTTTTTCGGTCTAAAAGTTACTTTAAAACAAAGTTAAAATAAAGCTCTTTAAGAAAAAGGTTAAAGTTGTTTGGTTTCTTTATTTTTTTGTAGTTCTAAAGTTATTTTTGAGTTAAAAGCTGTTTGGCAAAATATTGTACAAAACTTTGAATTTATTATTTTCTGGTGGTGTCTGGGGTTCGAACCCGGGACCTTGCATATATTTATGCATTGTCTATAAATAAAAAAAATTTGAATTCATTATGAATTAACATAATAAATAAAAAAATGTCTAAAATATTTTTTGAAGTGAAAAAATATTTAAAATATAAAAGATATATTTTTACCAATACTATATTTACTCAATGACGTTTATTTTGTGTAACATGAATACAAATTTGTATCATCATATAAACGACTTGTTAAATATTTGAATAGGAGAAATAATTTAAGGAGGCTCAAATAATAACATAAATAATATCAAAGTAGTTTGGAAAATTAAAAACAATAATCATTTTTTTTTAAAGACATAAATCATCACAAACTCAAACATTTCTACTCTCCATCAACGCAACTCCTATTTGATTTCTAACTTTATTCATGTAGCCTCCATCTTATACTCTTCCTGGATTATATGAACTGATTTCTTCATTTATATTGCTTTCTTCGTCACGCTCAATCATATCTATAATATGTATATGTGTGTATATATAATGAGAATAATTGGTTTTTTCTTTTCCAATTATACTCTATAACAAATTTTGTTATAAGAATAGCATATTTTTAGGCTCTGTTTGGTAAAAATAGCGGATAGCTGATAAGCTAGCTGATAGCTTTTAGCTGATAAGCTAATTGAAGTGTTTGGTAAAAATAGCGGTTCAACTAGCTGATAAATGTAAAATGACATAAAGGGTATTCTTAATTCATAGTAAAAATTATATCATTAATTTAAGTATTTGTAATTTTATAAACTAATTTTTCTTTCAAAAAATACTTTAAATTTATTAATTTAATATATCCTATGTATTATAAATTAAATTAAATTAAATTTTATTCACTAAAATTTTATCTTATATTTATTATCATTTAAGTGTTTCCACTTTATAAAGAAAATAACATTTACCTCAAAAACAAAAAAAAAAAAAGGTAGCACTAATAGAATAATACTAATAATAGAGAATAAAGAAAATAACACTTACCTCAAAAAAAAAAAATCGTAAAAAAAAAAATGAAGGTATATACTTTTAAAAAAAAAAGAAAGAAAAAGGTCAGCTGCTATATATAAAAAAATTGGAATAAAGGGATAGTAGTCTTTATTACGTAGCTTATTATAAAAATTATAATGGATAAAAATACAATTTAAATGAAATAATAAGGGTAAAATTGGAAGAAAAAGTGAGAAGCTATAAGCTATAAGCTCAAACGCTACTTGGAATAGCTTCTGAAAAATAGCTTATAAGCTCGTGAAATAAGCTATAAGCTCATGGTGAAAAAGTGTTACCAAACAGAGCTTTTTTTTGTCAAACGAGCTTATAAGCTATAAGCTAAAAGCTTTTTTTTGGGTTTCCCAAACAGACCCTTAGTGTTGGTCAAAAAGATAAGAATTTATATATATAATATTATATTTGTTACATTGCTGGTGTCATTGAAAAAGATATGTTTAGTTTTTTTAATAAGAAAAAGATATCCAAAGTTTGTTACAATACAAATGTGTAAATTATATATAAGTATAATTTTTTTAGGCAACTACACTTGTACTTTTAATTAAAATCAAAATTTTATAAAAATAATTATACGCATTACACAACACCAACAAAAATTATACGCATTAGCATAACAAAAAAAAAAACAGAAAGAGGAACATAAAGTATTACTCTAAACACTAATGTGTTTGTGTATTTCCGTGGTTGAAGAAAGGGAATAAAAATATTCGGTGTCATTCATTGACAGCGTGAATACAAATATTTGCGTGGTTGTGATGATCAAAAGATATTGAAATTAATATATAAGTGATAAAAAGATAATAAAATTCCTTAAAAAAATAGATAATAAACTTAAATGGAACCTCATTAAAAAATTAAATGGATCGGTTAAAAAAAAAATAATAATAAAATGGAAGAAAAAAGCATATTGAAAAAATAAAACAAAAGGTTGCCGGCGGAAGTTGAAGAGAGGTGCTTGTGAAATAAATTGGGGGAGAAATAGTTTTTTGAAGTAGCATTCAACAACTTTTGGTTAAAGCTCATTCCATTCAATTTTATGCATTCTAAAAAAAGTACTTTTTTTCGAAGGTACTTTATTGATATTGTGTTTGGCCTAGCTTCTCCTTAAAAACGTAGAAAAGCTGAAAAAAAAGCCGGGCCAAACGGTACCTTAGTTGGTAAGGAGTTGACTCATTCCTATAGTTGTGCGCTCAAGTCTACGTTGTTGATATGAGAATCTCTTTAGTTGATAATCAATTAATTTTTGTTGATCCTTGAAGTTTGTTTTGACTCCAATGAGCTTCTCGAGTCCAACTCATCAAAACTTTTTTCTATTAAATAAAATAATAGCAATGTTATTTCTAGTTTAAAGATATTATTCTGAATGACTAGCAATGATCAATTGTCCAATCAATTTTTTTCCTTGGCACAAATCAAGGGAGGTGGTGGGATATAATTTAGAGGAAATATTAAGTACAAGTTATCTCGTGAAACTCTCATAACAATAACTGTCGCGATACATAGCAATTTTCATAAAAGAAATATTAAATATCTCTAATGATAAAAGAAACTTTTTATAAAATTCTTTATACAATGTATATAAATTAAATCTTTTTAAAACATTTAAAAAATGAAAAAAAAAATTCATTTTTGTTTCAAATACACATTATTTGAAACATTTCTCATTTTCAAAAAATTGAAATATTTCTTCTTTTCAATTTTATCAAACAAACTTTTGAATTTTTTTGACTCAGAACACTCCTGCATTATTCACTCTGCCGCCATGCAAGCTCATTGCCGCCGTGCATGGTCACCGGCGATGAAAGGTTTCACGTTTCCTCGAATCTCAAATTCAATCTATTCCCTTTCTGATTCAATTTTCACAAAATATTCTTCATTTTCTTCTTCTTCTTCTTCTCTTATTCTACATGACTCTGATTCAAACCCAATTTCAAGTCCATTTTACAATCTTCTCCCACCAACCCACAACCCTAATAACATTGTAAACCTCATTTCAACAGCCCTCAAACAAAAAAGTTTCCACCTTTCTCATTTTCAAACCCAATTCAAAACAATTCTCCCTCATTTGGGTGCCCATGAAATTTCAAGGGTTTTGATTAGAACTCAATCTGATGCTTCCTCAGCACTCACATTTTTCAATTGGGTTAAAAATGATTTGAGGTTCACACTTAGTTTGCAGAATTATTGCTTAATTGTTCACATACTTGGTTGGAATCAAATTTTTGATCAAGCCATGAAATTGTTGTGTGAATTGATACAATTGAACAATGTGAATGTTGTTTCTTATGATGATGTTTATAAGTGTTTGATTGATTGTACTGAGGATTGTAATTGGAATCCTGTGATATTTGATATGCTTATTAAGGCTTATGTGAAATTAGGTATGGTTGAGAAGGGTTTAGAGACTTTTTGGAAGAATGTTGAGGGTAGTTTTGTTCCTAATGTTGTTGCTTGTAATTGTTTGTTGAATGGTTTGTCTAAGATTAATTATATTGGTGAATGTTGGGAAGTGTATGAAGAAATGGGGAGGCTTGGGATTCATAGGAATGGGTATACTTTTAATATTATGACGCATGTTTTGTGTAGAGAGGGAGATAGTGATAAGGTGAATGGATTTCTTGAGAAGATGGAGGAAGAAGGATTTGAACCGGATTTGGTTACATATAATATACTTATTAATGGTTATTGTAAGAAAAGAAGGTTGGAGGATGCATTTTATTTGTATAAGATTATGGGCATTAGAGGTGTGGTTCCTAATTTGATTTCGTATAGTGCGTTGATGAACGGTCTTTGTAAAGAAGGCAAGATTAAGGAGGCTCATCAACTTTTTAATCAGATGGTTCAAAGAGGGATTGATCCGGATGTTGTGTCGTATAATACACTTATATCTGGTTATTGTAAAGAAGGTGGTAAGATGCAAATGTGTAGATCACTATTGCATGAAATGATAGGAATCGGGATTCGTCCGGACAATGTTACTTGTAGGATTGTTTTTCAAGGATATACAAGGGAGGGAAAGCTTTTATCGGCGTTGAATATGGTTGCGGAACTTCAGAGGTTTGGAATTAAGATCCCTGAAAATTTATATGATTATCTCTTAGTTGCATTGTGTAAAGAAGGTCGGCCGTTTGCGGCACGAAGCTTTCTGATAAGGATATCTCAAGATGGAGACTATGTGCCTGAAATGAGCACTTACATTAAACTAGCAGAGTCTCTATGTTCGTTCAATAATGTGGAAGAGGCACTGATTTTGAAATCTGAGATGGCAAAAAAGAGTATGAAACTAAATCTCACTACCTATAAAGCTATCATAAGCTGCTTGTGTAGAGTAAAAAGGACTTCAGAGGCTGAAAACTTGTTGGAGGAAATGGTTAGTTTAGGTATTCTACCTGATTTAGAAATAAAGAGGGCATTAATAAATGGATATTGTGAAGAAAACGATGTTGATAAAGCTGTGTCGTTATTGAAATTCTTTGCCAAGGAGTTTCAAGTTTACGATACCGAAAGCTACAATGCAATTGTTAAAGTCTTTTGCGAGGTCGGTAATGTGGCTGAGTTGATGGAGCTTCAAGATAAGCTTGTCAAGATAGGGTATGTTCCAAATAGTTTAACATGTAAGTACGTTATCCGAGGATTGCAGAAAGGTATGGAACTCGATGATGATGATGATATATCGGACGGCGACATGCTTGAAGTCTAATTGTCCCAATCTAGGATTGCATCCGATACCTCACCCCGCTTTTTGAAGGTGGCCAAATTGGCGGTATGATAAGTATCTAAGCACTCGGGGAACCGAGCCTTATACAGCTATTGAGGGGGAAGAATCAAGTCGCTTAAATGCTTCACCGAGTATTCCTGATTACTTGATTTGAGACTTGAACACTCCGTAATATTGAAGTCGCTATGACAGTATTTATGCTGTTAGCTGAAGTCAGGATGAAATCAAGTAAGCTAACTTATGCGTATTTACGATTTTGATCCCTTTGTTTTCATTTACATGCTAACATAGTGCAAAACTTTGAATGGTTTTCTATTATTATATTCTCAATAAACCAAATATAATGTGATAAAGTAAAAGGCAAACTTTGCATACATTTGAGGCAGCATGAAGTATTGGTTGCAATAATTTGGAAACGTTTAACTTATCCGAGTCTGCAAATATTATTTACTGCTGCATATGTGATTGAAATGAATTAAGTTGTCTGTGATTACATACACTTCGCTCTTGTTGACCGTTTGTGTTTTACTGACCATTATGGTTTTGGGAGGCAGGCAAATCGTCCTTTATCAAATATCTGCTGAGCTTGATTGTATGAGCATCCCTATGAAATATAAATAAAAACATGTTTACTATGAAAATGTAAATTAAAATATTAAAAGCAAACTTTTCAAATATTAATTTTTAAAAAGTAAACTAATTTGGAGAATTTGTCTTCCAACTTGACAGAGGTTGATTGAGCGGGACATTTTAGTTGTGACCTTCACATGGATCTCGTAGAGAATGATTGGCATCTCTTTTTTCAGTGCACTACCAGTATTCTTTGTTGGGATTTCGTGGATTTAAGGTCGGTGGTTGTTGATCGAAGCCTATGTTTTTCATCCGCAGCAGCCGTTTTATTTGATGTCTGTTCTAGGGAGGAGGAGTCAATCACAGTCCATGTCTTTATGCTTATCTGGGCCATATGGCAGAACAGAAATGACAGTGTATGGAATCAACATAGGAGTAATGCCGAGCAGATTTGTAACAGGGTGCAATATGCGTGACAGGAGTTGTTTGCAGCACAAGAGTCCAAGAATAATAACAGCCCCAAATGTGAGCAGCAGGGATAGCAGAACTCGTGGCAGAAACCACCTCCAGGAAAGTGCAATGTGAGTGCTAGTTTTCGTACAAACTTGGGTATGCCAAGCTATGGCTGTTGCATCCAGAACGAGGCAGGAGAGTTTGTTGGGGTGCTTTCGGGCTGGTTTCATCCGGTTTTAGCTATTCACGAGTGTGAGGCAGTTATTTTACTGTCAGCAAGCCAATGGGCTCACAACCTGGGACTACAATATGTGCTGTTTGAAAGTAATAGTAATCCTTAAGTCCTGTTGACAATGTTCTTGCTAACTCAGAAGGTTTGCCTAAGTTTAGAGTATTAGGCGTTTTTTTATCTTTTCCAACATTGAGAAGAGGTTTGTTACGCGTCAAGCGAATATGGTTGCTCATATCATTGATAGAGCGGCCATTTCTTGGACTAGTTGCTAAGTCTTTCATTTTATTCCTCTTTGTATCGACCAATATTTAATAATTGATGAGTTGAGTCTTGTTTGATCAATTTTTCTTTTAAGTATTGACAATAGTTTCAATAAAAATATACAAATGTCTTATTATGTTGTGTTGATAAAGAAAAATGTTAAAAACTAGTTATAAAACTGCTTTTGATGGTTGAAAATAATTGTGACTTTTAGGCTTATTGCGTTGGGTGTAGAATCGATAGATGTCACAGCAGTAGCATAAGGTGAGCTTCATCTCCAATATTGTAGTCCTAATTCATCTCCAGCAGTTACAGATTCCAGAGCAAATGTTACTGTCATAGGTGAGAGACATTTTCTAAATGAACAATCTACAACTTAAATAATTCTTGAAACAAATCTACAACTTGAACCATGTTTAGATATAGAGCATTATTTGCTTCACCTGGATTTTAGCATTGCAAATATGAATTAAAACATTGAGTTGTGTTATTTGAACATCCATATATGTGACAACTTTTGTGACAACCAAAATTTTACAAAGGAAATGAGGTAGTGGCACAAAAACCAAAGCAATAGAGAGAGAAAGTAAAAAGATAATGTGAATATGAGAGACAAAGTTGTCACATAAGTTGTAAAAAATGTTTGTTCAAATATCATTTCTCTAAAACATTTGCTTGGAGTGTGAAGAAACAATGTAGAAGTCAAACTCCTGCATATCAACATATGCAGTTACCAATTGAGTTGTACTTACAGGACAAATGAGATCAATTAAGTATCTATTCATACTTGTGTCAATGTTGAAAAAGTTTGAGATAGATGTCACATAAGTGTCTCAAGTGACTAGTTAGCGTTTGATTAACCATAAATGAATGAGTGAGATTTGGTGTCATTAAATTTCAAAACCATGGTGTCAATTGATCTCATCTCTTTCTTTGATAATATCAATCAATTTATGATATCAAATTGGTGTAGTAATGTAGTATGAGTGATAAGTAGTTTTGGTTAGTAAGCACGGTCCTAGATTCTTCACTATTTGAGATAGATAATCTTTAAACGCATTTCACAATATCGAAGGTCCAAAATAATTGTAGAGCAGTGATAAGATAAGATACCATGAAAAAAAGACAAGAAACTTCTGCATAGAGAAGTAGAGATAACAACTTAATTATCAATGGAGGTGAGTCTACTAGAAGGGGTTAACTTTTGCAAACTAAGGAGCGAATCAAGATTTGAATCCGAGAGATAACAGACCATTTCCTTATTTTATTTATTTGATGAATGAAAATTTGTAGAATTTTGAACTTGAAATCAATCTATAAATAGTGTGTCAATTGTAATTGATAGACGCTTTGCTTATCAATTGCCAATTAATTCATTGAGCTTATTTATCTACAATCTCTAACTGTGTCTTGTTAAATGAACTATGGATAAATTTTGAAAAAGATTAAAAGAATACTCCACTTGCAATTTCAAAAAGAGTGAAACTATGAAGTTACGAGAAAGAGTGATTGAATGGAGATTAAAAGTAAAAAGAGATTCAAGTTATTGATGACCAATTCAGTTTTATGTTTGAAGAATTGATCATAAAAGTGATCTATTTACCGCAACATGTGATAGAGTGATGTTAGATGGATAGAAAAGACTTACAATTAATTTTCATTTGATTTGAAAAAGAAGATGCTGTGTAACAATTTTTAAAGAGATTTATGAAAAATCCTGAAGAAAAAGAAAAAAAAAATAGAATTGTGTATGATTTATAAGACTATCATTGAGAGAACATTTATACCAATGATAAAGGTTATACCCAATTTTTTATTTGTTGTTTACTTTAATTCCAATACTACCCTTCAATCTTTTATCTATGCATGTAACAAAGACGATACCCAATTTTTCTAGTGTAGCCTATTTTTGCTCCAATTCAATATTACCCTTGCATAAATCTTTACCTTTTGAATATGTTAGTTTTACTTCACAATAACACGTGTCCTACTTATAATTTACGTACCAATAAAAAAAATTGAGAGGCATATAGCATGCATGCACGCTAGTATGAATAAAATATCTTTCATTGGCAATAGTTTTTATCACTCCCATTTGAAATTCATCGAATAGAGAATTTCACATTTCGTGGCGTAAAAAAGGGAAAATATTTGGGTGACATAGAATTGGATGATATTGGTGACATTGGCCAATCACAATGCCACAATGCTTGTGTTTCTCTCTCTTTCACAAACATTGTGGCATTGTGATTGACCAATGTCACCCAACTCTATGCCACCCAAGTGTTACCCAAAATGAGAATCCCACAAGGGATACAAAGCTTAATATTAAAGAAAATCAGGTGTTTAACATTTCACTTATAAAACCCCTAAAAAAATAAAAAGAAGAAAGTCGGTATTTTCCCCTCAATTTTAAATAAAATAAAATCAGTGTTTCACAGTTACAAACGATTGTTTATTTATTAGGATAAGATCAAATGACACGAACGCGTTAAACTTAATGTGACATCAAATCAATACCATTAGTTTCATTTAATCTAAAGACTCACATATATTCATTAAATAAAATTGACGGTAATTATTTAGTGTCAAATTAACTTTCATACATTGGTGTCTTTGATCCTATTCCTTAATTATTTTTTTGTCAAGAATTAGGAACGATTATTAAGTGAATTTATTCAGTATATGTTTTGTTTTTATTTATTATTTCTATATATTTTTAGTTATGTCCCTATATATACTTTTTTTTATCTTCATATTTACACCTCTATGTAAACGTGGTACGGTGGAAAAGTAAGAAACACGAAGAAACGTGAAATGCAAAAAAGGAAATTGATTAAAAAATTGTGTAGAATGGCAAGATTAAAGAAGATAACACGAAACAATAACACTTAAATATAAAATCTCTTTCACAAGGTCAGGCTTCATATTATTTTTTTCTGGTGGTCGGCGTTTGAACTTGAACCTTGCATATATTATGTATTGTCCTTCAAACTGAATTAAACTTACGAGAACGGTCAGGCTTCGTATACTCTAAATAGTTAATTCCCACCATGACCATACACTAGTATAAGAGGAAAATTCTACTTTAGAGCAACTAAGTGTCATAGGAAAATTCTACTTTTATTTTGAAACCCTAGTTCCATAAAGTAAGTAACGAAGTCTTGACCTTCGAGACTACCAGACCTAATTAACTCTACAAAAAAAAAAGATATTTCATTAAACTAATTAAAACATGCCAAATTTTAAATATAAAAAAAAGGAGTTAATAATCAGTATATTTGATAAGATATAGATGCTTACTACACCTCCTCTCTCTCCTTGTTTGTTCTTTGGATGATGGGGATGAGGTATCTGCATATCCTTACTTGACAATATTAAGGTGGTGAATTTGGCAAGATGGAGCCCTAGCTAAAGGACCACCCCTTCCCATTGAACTTGCATTCTACACACAAATCACAATGTGTGTATTCAAACAATTAATTTTTGAACTAATATATATAAAATAAAATTAGAGTTTGTATTTTTTTATATAAAAAAAAATAAGCAAAAATAAGAATTATTAATATTAAGTAAATATAAATATATAAGTGTTTGAGTATTTGTGATGAATGAAGGATGTGCAATATCTTGGATTTTGTGGTTGATACTTGAAGAGTTTTCAGTGGATTCATGAAATTATATCGCTACAATTGAAATGTACCTCTATGTTTTCGAATTATAGATAAATATGACCACTCTTCATGACTCACTTTCTTCAATTTGGTTACAAATGATTTGAGAGTAACTATTAGTTTGCATAATTATTGCTTAATTGTTCATATACTTGGTTGGTCTCAAATTTGTTTTTACGGGATTCTAAACAAGTTTATGATTATGATTTTTTTTCTAGCATATCAAATTAGAGAAAGTATTTTCCTCTACCAAACACATATTTGAAAATTGAAGGGTACTATACACAATTTTATACAAAACAAACGAGTATTTTTTATTTGAAATAAAATCACTTATTTTAGCTAATTTTCTAGCTCTCATTTTTAAAACTATTGAAATTGATACAGTTATGTTTTTATTAGAAAAATGAATCTTTTTTATTCATTTTCAATATATAAATGCTTAGTTCACGAGTTTGCAAAGGCGCAAAATTCTCAGCAGAATTATAAGTTCATAATAAACATAGATGCTTAGTTCTCAAACAAATAAGTAAACTATTAACTGTGTCAATGATATCTAAAAAATACATAACATGGTTACAGTAAAATGAATAGACTACTGGTTAGACAAAACTTTATGTTCTACTATAGTTATTGTTTGCAAAGATAAATTTTGAATCTTTCATATTTTACTCAACTAATATAAACTTAAGCTTGTTAATATAAAAACTCCAACAATGACCATTCTCTTTTCCCTTTCTCTTTCTTGTGAGCCGTCATCAAAATCCTAATTTTTTCTCCTTCATCCACTAGAGGAGTGATATAAGGTCAATTTTTGACCCAAAATCACCCCTCTAACTCGTTTTTCTTTTTCCCTTTTATTGAAATAAGCGATTTTCACATCTATTTTGTTTTTATTTTGTGATTTCATCGTCTTCGTGCAATGTTGGTTTGTTCGTCGTCTTCATGTGACGTTGTTTCTTTTTCTTGTTTCTATCAGGTATTTGATCGGTTCAGATTGTCATATCAGCTTCGATCTAGTGCAGATCCAATCAATTACTTTGGCGTCATCCACGCTGCAGATCTGGAGACATGATTATTCCGGAGATTTAAATATAGTCGTAGGCAGTTGTACTTTGTCGTTTTATGCTATTAACATGGATGTTGTGAGTCTGTTCACAGATTCATCCTTTTTATTTTTTGCGAATTTGCATTATATTGATGTACTCTATCAATTTGAATCAATGAATATCATTTATTTTGTCAAAAAAAAAAAAAAATATAAACCCAAAAATAAAAACAAGATAATTTGAAATAAACTATGGGACTTTACCCTTAATATATAGTTTAACAAGTTCATAATGAAGATAATGACATGATAAACTTATGCAGATTGTAACTTAATTAACCTTTTATTATTTTTTTTGTATTTGGCAGATTATGATATAGTTTACAAATTCCTCCAACCTATCCTTTTTGTACTTCTCTTTTCTCTTATATATGATATTTTGTGATGCTCTGCATCACTAGTTTAAAAAAAAAAAGATATAGTTTATAAATTGTGTTATTTTCATATTTAATGTTGTTAATAATAACCGTCAAAGAGAATTGGTAGTTATTGCAACTTAATATACATTCAAACCTTTAACGGTACCAATACCAATATATTATAATTTAAAAAGCTTTAATATTTTAATCTGACTGTAATCTTTAAATCTGCAGTATCTTAGAAAGACTACGAGGATTACATGCAAAGAAATTGTGAACACAAAGTTATATATAATTTCCAAATTTATCTAGTTGCAAGCGGTTTCCCAATATTAGTATTTTTATGTGTTAAATATCATTATTTATTTGAAGAATACATCATATAAACAGCATTCGAGAGTTCTTCTTAATTGCAATGTGGATGTTAGTTTTTCACATGAATGAATTTTCTGAGTTGATGTTATTTTAAAGAGTCAAAATATATAATTTTGTGCATCTATTTTATAATATTTGTATTTATGAACCAAAACCTCTATTACAATTGTAAAAGTTGACTTACACGGTAACTTTTCTTTCCTTCTTAGTAACAAATTTCATGTTAGGATTATTAGCACGATCAGATTCACTCAACTACTATCATATTTAATTTCTTTGTATTACAAAAAGTTCAAATATATTAGAAGCAACCATAACCAAAATATTAAAATGTGTACGACATATATTAATAGCAATTGCCTTTGTGTGTAGTCAATTTTATTGTTCTATTTTTAATGTTGTGATTTTCTCTTGTAGCATTAATTGAAAAGGGGGTTATGAATTGTTAATGTTTTAGTGTTTTTTATGACTATTTTCTAGGTCTGGATTTTCTTTAAGTTATTCATGAGTTTGGTACTATTATGATTTTGCTATTAGTTAATGTAATGATGATTTGATCATTTACTTATGAATTTGTTCTTCTTTTTCTCATTTAAACTATCAATTTGCTATTATTTTGTAGAAAGTTGAAGTGAGTATTGCTCATTTATGAAGTGAGTACACTTAATTCATATTTCCTCTTCAAATTTTGTGTTTGCGACCATTAGAGCCGTGCAAATGTGATTAATGTTCTATCATACACCATAATTTAGTCCAACTCATTAATTTTTAAATTTTGTTTAATAGTTTCTCTAATAGTTTTTCTTAGTCTTTCTCTGACTCTAGTGATATGACTATCATCAATATGATCTACTCTCTTTACTACAAAATTTATAGGTCTTCTCTTTACATGTTCAAAAATCCAAGTTTGTTTTCCATCATCTTCCCTACTATAGATGCTACTCTAACTCTCTAATATGGTCATTTTTAATCATATCTTATCTAGTTTTATCACACATCCAACGCAACATCCTTATTTTTACTACACTTGCTTTATTCTCATGTTGGTTTACAGCGAGCGTCCAACATTCTATCTGTTTCATACAACATCATTGTTCCAACCACTATCCAATAAAATTTTCTCTTCAACTTGCGTGAAACTTCCGTACCGCAATTACGAACAATTATTTTAGTTTTTTGAAAAAGCAAGACAAAATTTTATTGACAATAAGAACACACGAGATTCTCAGAAAAGAAAAAAAAAACCACAAAGATGTACATGACAGTTCATCAGACTAATTAGTTGCTAACAAAGATTAGCTATATACCCATTTATTCCCTTTACGAACGGTTAACTGGATGTGTTTTTATTGAGTACTTTTTAAAAAAAATATATAAATTAAAATTGGGGAAGGCACTACAATATTTATTTGTCTCTTATTTTATCAAATAAATATATAATCTATTGTCTTAACAACACACTTTTCAATGCAATATGTGTAAAATGTTGCCTAAAAGTGATACAAATAGTCATATTAGACTATCGAAGATGGGCTTCCAACTCTAGTTAAGGTAACAAAATCAAGCTCTAACCAATGAGTCGATACTTCTTTTTTGTTTTTTTTACAAAAACAAAGGATATTCATTCAAATTGATAGAATATATCAGACACAATGACATGATCAATATCGCTAAAAACGTATAGGATGAATCTGCGAACAAACTCACAGCACCCAAGTTAATAGCATACAACGGCAAAATGCCTACAAATAATATGATGAAATCTAAACCACCAGAATACCCATGCTTCTGGATCTGCAACGTTGACGCCCAAATCATTGATTGAATTTTGTGATTGTCTGAAGCTGATCTTTCAATACGAACCAAACGAACACCGCACAACAAAAAATGTGAAATCAAACAACGTCGCACAAGACGACGAACAACGCAACGTCGCACTAAGACGATGAAATCACGAAAAAACACGAAAGAAAAACTTGATGTATGTGAAAATTGCTTATTTAGATTGAAAGAAAGGGGAAAAAAGATGTAGAAGAGTGATTCTAGGTCAAAAATGGCCTAAAATCACCCCTCCTCGATGAGTGAAAGAGGAAGAAAACTTAAAAAAGACAAAGTTTCTCTCCCTAAAAAAATTAGGGCCGGCTATTTTATGAGTCAATACTTCTTAATCCATCCATTATGCACTAATAAAAAAAATTAATAATACTTGACCAAAAAAAATAGTATTAAAGTTAGCTTTTTATATATAAAGTATGAACTATTTCGGTGTATGTATTGTTCTTGATTTACAAACGTGGTACGATGGAAAAGAAAGAAATACGAAGAGACCATGAGATGCAACAAAAAGGAAGTTGATTAAAAAATTGTGTAAAATGTTTATAAAAAAAAAAAAAAAAAAAGGTAACATGAAAAAATTGACTTTGAAAAATTGAGATATTAATGATATTATTGATGACCAGGTTAAGGTACAAGGACCACCCCTTTTCATTGAACTTGCATTCTGCACACAAATCACATTCAAACCGTTAATTTTGAAACTAATATGTACATGTACGTTTAATCCAAAGAAAATGTACATATACTCAATTCCTAAAATCAATCAATTCATATTTATAAATAAAATTCATGCTTTAAAGAAGTCACGTCAATAACGACCAATTTATCTCTTCAGTTGTTAATTGCATAAATAAATTGGAGGCTTAAATATGATAATCGTCATGTAATTTAAGTCAGTTTTAATTTTCGTCCCTGTAAATAAAAAACAATGAAATACATCTCTGGCCCCCACTTCATGTCTGTATTGGCATGTTATTTGCCACATGGCAGTTGCTGACTGTGCAACTTTTACCACATGGCAGTCCACGTAATTAAAAAAATTAAAAATAAAATTCTGAAAATTATTTTTTTTAATTTGAAAAATCTAAAAATAAATTTAAAAATCATAAAATATTTCTGAAAAAAATCCGTCATTTCCAAAATAAAAATCTGAAAAAAACTTTGGAAATTAAAATTTTCGATAACTTAATTTTTTGACATAAAAACTGTTAAAATTAAAAAATTTGAAAATTAAATTTTCGATAAAAAGATTTTTTTAATTTGAAAATTATATATTAAATTTTTTTCGAAAATAATGACAATTATATTTTCAAAAGTTATAAATTTAAATTTTTTGAAAATAAATTATAATTTAAAAAAAATTCTAATTTCTTGTTCTTTTACGAAAATTTTAATTTAAAAAAAAAAATCAGAAATTTCTGAATAAAAATTATTTTGCAAAAAGATTAATTTTATTTTGAAAATTATACGAAAAAATAAATCAGAAAATTATTTTCAGATTTTTAAATTTATTTTATTATTTTTTAATTTTAAAAACAATTTTCATAATTTTAATTTTTTTAAAAAAATTAATATTATGTGGCACGCCATGTTGCACAGTCAGCAACTGCCACATGGCCAAAACATGCCAAATCAGCTGAATAGTAGGCTAAGGATCTTTTTCAAACAAATTTTTTTTTAGAGGGATGTATTTCAAAGTTTTTTTTTTACAGGGACGAAAATCAAAACTGGACCAAATTACAGAGACGATTATCATATTTATCAGTAAAAAATCTATATAGAACAATTTTATAATTTATATACCGTGTAATTTGATTGACCAAAGTTATTTTATTTTATTTTTGATAAATTATCTTATGTTTTATTAACTAGTGCCTTTTTGGCATTGGTATTTTTATTTAGAAGTAGAAAACAAACAATTTTTTCAATTAAATATATTTTTATCCCCCAATTTTTTAAAATTCGTTTTATTTCTTATCTTGAAAACAGACAGGATTTGTCTCGTTACTTTTTAAATATTGTGTGATATAGTGACAAGCACGAAAGAGGTTTAAAAATCAAATTTCAAAGACAACCAATTAACATATTCCAAATTTAAAAAGACGAAAACCCATCACTTTTCAGTGGAGATTAAAACCTTTTTTTAGCAAAAAGAACATAATTTATTTAACCACTCACAAATCAAAATCTCCCACAATTAATGATATTTAGGGAATGAGTTATATCAAGGAAAATATGCAATAGGATGGTCACCATGCCATTGGTCTAGTCTATGTTTAAGACTTTATACCTAAATTTATTCAACTCTTATTTTATGATGTATATACATTATTACTTAGTCTATCTATTCTTATTATCATTTCTCTCTAAAAAAAAGTAGGCTAAAATATGATTTTAGTCCCTGCAAATATGCTTTGTTTTGGTTTTAATCCCTGGTAAAAAAATAATTTGTTTTTGGTCCCTGCAAAATTTTTTATTTTTGAAAATAGTCCATGACCCCACTTTTGTGATGATTTGCATACGTGGCACATTATAACTGAACAAATTTTGTAGTTTTTGGTCCCTGTAAAATATTTTGTTTTTAAAAAAGGTCCCTGCAAAATTTTTTGTTTTTGAAAATAATCCCTGGAGGGACTATTTTCAAAAACAAAAAATTTTGCTGGGACCAAAAACAAATTTTTTTTTACCAGGGACTAAAACCAAAACGAGGCATATTTGCAGGGACTAAAACCATATTTTGTTTTAGTCCCTTAATGATACTTGACAGAATCTTACACTTTTGTTTTCCTATATTCATGCAATCTTTCACAAAACCTTTACTAGTTTAACTCTAATAAGAATAAGTAGAAATAAAAAAAAAACATCGTTTCAAGGATAATAATGGAGTTAAACTAAACATTTTCAATTATATTTTTCTACTTTAACTACAAACACAAAGGGAAAGGGTTCCCGAATATTTGTCAAGTAACCGTTAAACGGCTTTTAACAGAACTTTGATCTTCAAAAAATTTATCCTAAAATAGAACTATTGAAAAGTTGAGAAATAGCACGATGTGCCAATTGACTAATACCACCAAATACAAGAGGTGGCCAAATAGAAGGAACTTTACAAGTCTTGTGCATTGACAAAAGGAACATGGAATAATATTTTTTTTGAGAAATTGAATAAAAAAAATGTTCCTGAAAATTAGTGTTTGATCGATTTAAAATTTTACCTCGCTGTACAAATCTGACCATCAACAGATCCTCTCAGCAGACATTGTTTTCGGGTGATTGTTTGGCAGAAGAAACTTGACTGGTGGTACACTGGAGATCTTCATCTTGTTCTGTTTTCATATTCTCCAAATCATTTTTAGTTTCGGAATCTTTATGCTCACCGTCAGACACAATTGCTTCATGGTTTGCAGAGTTTCGCGATTTCTCTTCAGAATTGCTATTTGTTGTATCCAAGGGCTCGCTGGGAGGAGCAGACAGAGAACGTTCTCTACTGACAGTGGCGTTGCCAGAATTGGTAGGTGTCAGCCACATGAATTTAAGGTTATGGTCTTTCCAGCATTTACCTTTTGTAAACGCCTGCTCAGCTGCTCCACGAGTAGTGAAATTTAGACGTGCCTCTTGTTCGCTACTATCGTTGACTTGGACATCTTCTAGCTCTACAGCGGAAAGTTCACCGTATGGTAAGAAGTGTTCCTCCAAAGCAGCAACCTAAAAAACAACAATTTTGTTAACCAAAAATACAATAAGACAAAATGAACATATAAATACACGGACTATCAATCAACCATAAAAGTCACTTTATTTTCATATGATGCTCGGGGTGTTTGGATAAATGGTTTATTCAACAACGCTAGTGTACAAGTTATTTTAACAATCCAAGAGGAAAAAAGGATAAACTTAAACTCTGCATAAGGTACTTCTATAACCTGTTATAGGTAGCTTGAGAAAACTAGCTCATAAAATCTTACTTATACAAGCGCTTATATCAATAGATAAGCTCGGATTAGCTCTTTCAAACACCTCCCTAAGGTTTGACACAATAAGACCCACTAAGAAAGTAGGTTCATGGACTGCAATCATAACTTAGGAAAGGCTAACTCGTGACCAACTTTTCATATGAACTATATAAATACCACTCTACTTTCTACACTCTTAATTAAAAATCAGATTCTCTGTTAAGAAAATAAAGAACAGCCACCGGTTCTCTCTCTATCTCTTCAATTTCCTTCTTTTCCCCCAGATTTCTCACATTTTCTGGCTGTTCAAATTTTATAAAAAGAAAGGAGAATTCTTCCCAGCAAAGATCTTTGATTCGAAGATTACAATTTGTGCATAAGAATGGGAAGAAAAATTTGTAGAGGGACAACTTTTTTGTTTAGGCTCAATAACTCTTCTGCTCAAAACCCTTCCCCGTGGATTGAAAAATCCACCTCCCAATTTCCTACAAGAGTAATTATGCCAAATCCTTCTACTTTAACTAAATGATGACCAATAAGAATTGAGGTCCAACTTCTAATTAACATTTTCAAATCTCTCACCCCATACAATGCATATGGTAAATTAGATAGGGGCTTGATTCAGTGACT
Source organism: Medicago truncatula (assembly GCF_003473485.1). Lineage (NCBI taxonomy): Eukaryota > Viridiplantae > Streptophyta > Magnoliopsida > Fabales > Fabaceae > Medicago > Medicago truncatula. The sequence goes on along the minus strand of NC_053047.1, from coordinate 549,507 downwards.
ATCAAAATTTAAATATGATATCTTACGTGAGTGTGTATACAACAGAGAGAAGACCTATCATTTTCCCCCCAAAAGAGGTGACTACACATAATTGTACACGTTTATACGATCTCAAAAGAGGTGAAATAAATACAAACAATCAAAAGAAAGACATCATTTTCATGTTTTAATCAGTCAATATTGTTACTTCTTTATTTGTATCTACCCTTCTATATTAAATAATATTCCCTTTCATAAATATTCCCTTTCATTCTTTCAAAAAAAAAATATTCCCTTTCATAAATATCTCAAAATGGGTCAGAGTCAGACTATGGAAAGACAACAAAGAATACAAAATCACAATGCTTCAGTCTTCAAATATTAAAATTTAAAACCTTATCCTACACACACACACACATACACACGTAGACATGTTTTTTAATCCAAATGCCTACCATTCTCACATGCGAGAGCCAGTGCAAAACTATCCTTCAGTAGGTACAAACACATAAGGCAGAGAGAAAAGACTTACATTTGCTAGACCGACTGGCAAAGGTGGAATGATTCTGAATGCGGTGGGACGATTATCCAGCTTGTATCTATTTACAGGCACTAATGATTGAATTGACTGCTTCAATCCTGCAGGTTCATGTGGTTTCCTCGGTGTACTTGGTTTGGGACTTTGGGAAACAGAATTGGCCAACTGTTTATTTTTATCCACTGCTGTCTCTGCTTGTGAAGATGACATACCAATATCAGCATCAGACGATTGAGGAGAAGCCAGTTTGGCAACATCAGACGCCATGCTCGTTTTGGGTCTCTTGGCAGGTTGCTCAGTAACAGCTTCCCCCTTGGGTCCTGTAGCCTGTGAATAATTAGAGTTTATATGATGAGAAGGAATGACATTAATACAGGAAACAAGATGGTAACTGAATGCATTGGGGAAGTGGTGATTGTGCCTGACTTCTGTTTTATTTTAATATAGTTATGTAGAGGATAAACTATGAACACTATGTTATTACTTGAACTTAAAAAAGGCAGCATATGCACTAATTGATACATATGGTTCTGTTACCTGACACTAAACTTATCACATTACTTGGTAAAAGAAAACTGCACTAAATATCCCAAATATCATGAATCTCTAAACCAATGTATCATCATCAATCAACTACAATTAAAGGAAAATAAGCAAGTAGGTTTTACTTGTTTCTCAAGTTTGTTCAACTGGCGCTTGAACTCGTTACGCTTTTGGTCCAGCATTTCCTGCTTCTTACGCAGTTGTTCCTTTAGATGCTCCAAGTTTTCAAGCTTCCTCTGCAAAGGAGGTGGAACCTTGGGTGCATCTGCAATTACCAGCTTAGACGGATCAGAAGGTGATGATTCTTCAAATGTAGTCCTTGAAGCATCGGGTTGATGGATATCTTTTCTCCTATCAGTGGCAACTGGATGAGATGGAACGAAAGTGGGTTGCCCACGGGGAGTTACAATTGCACCATTCCCACTACTACTACTAGTATTTTCACTAGGGATACAATCACGATTAGCCCACCACAGCTTGATGAAACGATTGCCCATTACAGCATCAGGTGCCCTTAGAGCAGCCTCAGCCTCTTCCCTCTTGGAGAATTGGACAAAAGCTCGTTCACTGTTCAATGGAATATAAATGTCAATAACTTCCCCAAACTTCTTAAAATGAGCAAGAAGAGCGTCCCTCCTGTTACTTTTATGAGGTATCCCATTTACAAATAGAGTACGCAGTGCCTTCTGTGATGGTTTACGTATGTTACGCATATCAATCTGTGCCTTCAAAGATGCTTCAAAGGCTCTCGGGATAGCATCATCTGCAATGATCTGCTTACCTTGACTGGAAGCACTGTGACAACCTACTAATTCATCATTATCTTCCTTTGGTTGATTATCAGGAAAATGAAAAGAACTCATTGTAGGGTTGGATTTTTCTTTCGTGTCGAATCTATTTTTTGAACCACCAATTCTGCCCCAGACAGATGAACTGGCACCCTGTAAACTGACAGAAGTTCTGGTAGCTTCAACTGGACAAACACTATCTGGAGCATCACTAGACATAGGCTCAGCATCATCGATCTCCAGACCCCTATCATTCCACAGTGGTTGATCTGGATCATAAAGATCAGCTCCACTTGTGCAACCAGGACCGGGATATGCACCATCCATCGACGAACCAACATCACTGACAATGGACTTGGAAATTATTCCAGGTTTACATTTGCTGTTCATTGAAGCAGTTGAATTATTTACTGAATGCAGTGATCCAGATCCAGTAGGTGCTCCAGTTAGGTGTGCACTTGTAAGCGAAACAGGAAGGTTGAACTGTGAAAGACTCTGAATTATGAAGAAAAAAAAAACAAATTAATTAGCTAGTTTACCTATAAATCAACAAATATTGGTCAGCACAAATTAAGATCATGACAACACATGTAATAAATAAATATTGAACATTTGAAGCTTTTATCAAAAACAAGTTTGTGATACAAAAAACCAATAGTATTATAGTATCATGTAAAGAAACAACAAAAGCTCAGGACAACTCAGTCGAATCAGCTATCCAACAACACCATAATGTTCTACAACATAAGCAACTTCTTAATGATTTGATTTATAGTTGTCGTTGATCTCTCTCTAACTCTTACGATTTGGCTATCCTCCAATCAAATAACCCCCCTTACCAGGGCTTCTACAAGTCTTCTCCATGCATGCCCAAACCACGTTATAGCCTAATCTCTATCATCTTTCCTTCAATTGGTGCTACCGCAACTTTTTCTTAATACTTTTAGTCCTAATTCAATATTGTCTTATGTGTGTGTCCACTTGTGCATCATAAATCTCCAGAACATTGGATTTAATTCCTCGTTGGCTAGTTAACATCCAGCATTTAGACCATTCTATTACAAAATAAATACAAAAAGGTTATGCTAACAATAGCATAACCTTTTTGAAATTTTATCTTGAAAACACGTAAACGTGATAATTACACAATAGCAAATATGCTTAACCATCACATAAGGAAGTAGCTATAGGCCTATAACTGAAGGCTTTACCACTTAACAATAGCAAATATGCTTAACCATCACATAAGGAAGAAGCTACCAAAGCTTAACTATCGAGCAAAAGCTAAAATATGAGGCTTAACCACTCAAGGAAACAAATAATAATAATAATCTTCAAAAAAATAATAATAATAATAATTAATATGAAAACTTATCCTAAGATACACTACGATTAAAAACTAACCCTAGGAGATACACATACACTAAGATACCCTAACATAATATATACTATGAGCAATGCTAAGGACAGTCACTTTTACACTCTCCATTAGACACTCTCTCACATACAGGGCCATGTGGCCCACAACACTCTCTCACATACGGGTGACTGGTTGAACAGGTTCAAGAAATCATTAGTGTTTTCCTTTTAATTATCAATATCTCGAAAATTGTTCCACTATTCTGTTGTAGAGCCTGTAAACAAGTAACCGAGATTTAAGAAAAGTGTATTGTGGGACACGTGGCCCTGTATGTGAGAGAGTGTATAATGGAGAGCGTTAAAGTGACTGTCCTTAGCATTGCTTTATATACCATAAGATTTAATTATTATATTTTAACAATGTCAAATTGGAGACAAATGATGAAATGTCTTCATTCACACAATTTACAATTTGAAAAGTCTTCTGTATGTAAATTACGCATATCTATAACTGTCATATATTTTATCAAGTAAGATATTTTTCTTTCAGTATTAATTTTATTTTAAAAATATGGACATTTGCTAGTATCTCAAGAAAAAACAAACATGTTCAAGAAAAAAAAGTACCTGAACATCTTCAACGACAATTCGATTTACACCATGTTCCATAGGACACATGTCCCCTCTAAGGCAAAATCCACGTTCTTCAAAATCTCTGCATCGTTGACGAGGAATATTCACATTTAAAGATGAATTAATAGGTGGTCTGAGTGTTCCTTGTAAACCCATTGGATGAAGCATGTCTAAGCCACCATTGGGTACTGCTGGAAGTAAACCAAATGTATTCCAAGACGCATTTTGTGCATTTGATATATTTGGTAACCCACGTCCAGTATAAAGGGCTGGATGAATGGGTCCCTGCTGAACCATTTGTGAAGCAACATCAATTGAGCTGAACCTGGATTCACGTTGATTCCAAAAACCGGATTCCCTGCCTCTTCCCCTACCAGCACCAGGATCTCCGGCAAATAATTGGTTTGGCCGTATTCTTTGATTCATATCAAAAGGCATTCGAGGACCTGAAGTCATCCCAGGGCGCCTTCTGTCAAACTTGGAGTAAAAATCTTTATCTGTGGTGGCATCATTGTAGGTTCTCAGTGTTTCAAAGGCCATCGATTCATTTTCTCTGAACGGATGGCGATTCCCAAAATTTTTGTGACACTTTTTGAATGGCCTGTTAATTACAGGATCTGAAACATCTCTCTCTAATGATTGAGAACGATCTTCCTTCTTCCGATGCTTATGATTCCGATCATCGTCGTCGTCGTCGCTCACTTCCGTTTCTTCAGGATCACTGGCACAATCAGATGGCACAACAGACTCTGGCTTTGGAGATGAAGCTTTCAGCTCCATTTATGAACGAAATCTTTATGGTATCTTCTTCCAAATCCCCACTAGGATTGACAAGCCAGCTTAATGTTGTTTAGAATAATTCCAGAAATTCAAACGGACCTACATCGATAAAAAAATTACAGCAGATTAAATATAAGATAATTTGATGCCATACTCTAAACATAAAAGATTAACAATCTTTCCCATAATAGATGGACAAGGCCCAAGGGCATTGACTAATTATATATGCATTAATTTAAGTATGCTTTTAATTTGGTGAGTTTCCTAGTCATCTATCCTTACACTCAGTCAGAATAAACATTTGACACTGTCAAGCAAATCTCAATCTACAAATTGCAGAAAGTTTGTGATGAATAATATTTTGAATTTCCAGAACCCATTAAACAAACATCAAAAGAAGCAGCCTTAACTGGGAAGCACAATCTTCCGTCAAACTGTTGTGAGTAAGATATGTTTACTATGTTCGCTAATCGATGAAATTAGAATTTTGCTTGTCACTATGGTTTCCCAAAAACATATGAACTACTCAATATCTGTGTAAGGTAAGAAAATAAACCCACAATTACTCGTAAATCATAATCACCAAACATCAATCCGTCCCTAACAAGAAAATCAGCCAAGCTTTTTATGAAACATCCAAGGCTAATCGATGACTCACAACAGTTTCCGATAAACATAGGAACTATGCGATATTCCGTGCAAGGTAAAACAATAAACCCACAATTACTTGTAAATCGTAATCACCTAACATCAAATTGTCCCTGTCTCGTCAATCAACGACTAATGAGGAAATTATCCAAAGACCATAAATGACTCAACGACAAATGCAATTAATAGCAGCCAGCGATGGAACATATAAAAAACACTCAGCTGACTCCGAATTCGGAACAATACAACACATATTAGAAGCAAGCATTAAATAAAGAGCAAACAACCATTTTGGTCTTCAAAAGTATGAGGTGTTGTCACTATAGTCTCTAAATGTATCAAAATTGCAAAATATCCCTAGAACCTCTTTTGTTAGTAATTTTATGGACTGAATTGACCAACGGAAAACACATTTGAGGACCATATTGACTGCCTTAAAACAAATTTGAGGACCAAAGTGACTAATAAATTAGACACTTGTGAATATGTTTGCAATTTCGATACATTCCTGGAAGATAGTGACAACGCCTCATGCATTTACGGACCAAAACGATTGTTTACCCATTAAATGACAAAAATCTCCTATCATTCAAAATCATCTAGAACAATGCCACTCTGAGTTCTAACTATAAATCACTGACACAAACATGGACATGGACACAACACTGAGACATCTATACTGTCAGAAACCAGACACACCTTCGATCAGACGTGTCGAGGTGCTACAGAGTACTCTTAACTGAACACATTTCACACCAAATACCTCAACAGCTCAAAATCACAAACACACAATCAATTTACCAAAATAGTAAACAAAACTAATTAACAAAACTTAATAGCTTAATTAGAAAGATATATATCTCTCTCTAAAACTCTCTCTCTCTAACAATTGTAAACCCTACAAAAAAAATCTTCAGTTAGAAACAAACACGTTATTTCGTAACTTCCGTTCATTTTTCTCATCTTTCACAAAATCATCAAACAACAACAACAACTACACTGTGAATGAAAATCAACAAAATCGCAAATTGATTTCAGAAAACCGAAATTAACTACAAAATTGAAGTGAAAACAATCGCGAATATATATATATAGTAATTTTTATTCATTGATTTGAATTAGGATAAGAGAAAATTCGAACAAAATCTATGAAAATTCGTTCGAACCTGAGGAGGAGGAGTGGAAAGCGGTTGCGGCGGCGATGAGAGTTGACGGTGGCGGACGGCGATTGAACGGAAAGTGGTTGCCGTGAAAGTACGGAGAAGAGGAGAAATGGGTTGGAAGAAAGGAAACAATACCCTTTCATCAAAATGAATATGAAATATAATTTTTTTTCATTTCATTTTTTTTCCTATGTTTTTTTTTTTTCTCGTCTTTTTTTACCATACTAGTGAGCTTAGCTCAGTTGGGTATGAAAGGTCAGAGATTCGAACCCCGCCACCACATTTTTTATCCACAATTATGCATAGAAATATATGATTTATATAATATCATTGATCATTGAATACTTTGGAAAAAATATTGAAGAGTGGAAAGTCGTCGTATAATGCCCCCAAAATATCTAAACTAATTCGAAGAGGTTATTGATATCCGGTGATAAGATAGTCAGTGTTAAATTGACGGTCAAATTTCGACAGTGAGAGGTATCTACACTCTATATCTGATATAGCTTAAATATGATTACTTGTAGTAGAGGAAACATACGAAAAACACACAAACAAGTGTTGGTTGTTTTACGAGAGCAGTATAAGGATTGAAGAACAATATGTTTTTAATACTTGAATTAGTCCATTGGATGAGGCTTTTGCGATGGTCGATATCAACGACACGAGAGGAGTTGGTCGCGTGTCCAGCTTAGTCGAGCTAACATACTAGATATACAAAGAAATCTGTGTAAACAAATGTGAATTGAACGGTTTTCTAGCGAACTATTGTGATCAGGACTAATCAATCTAACCCTTGAATATTTTAAACAAAAATTACAAACATTAGCAGGAGGGTGGAACCAGTCTTGGGAGGGAGGGAGGGGAGGGAGAGAGAGCGGGGGGGGAGAGAGAGATAGAGAGAGAGAGAGAGAGAGAGAGGGAGGGAGAGGGAGAGGGAGAGGGAGAGGGAGAGGGAGGGGGAGGGGGGAGGGAGGGGGAGAGAAAGAGAGAGGACAAATTTTGGAAAGTTTTAGAATCTTACATCTTAAGACAAAAGGAAAGAGTCACAACAACCCTAATTTCTAGGAGAAGCTAGACATATAAATATGCATTTGTGAGAACTTAAGTAAGGAAATTTTTCTTGTTAAAAGATTAGGTCATTTTTACATTTGTGATGAATCTGAACTTTTGCTAATCAACGTGTAATACCGATGTAGATCTACATGATATAACCTTTCTCTAACCGTTTTCTCATACTCAATAGAATGTGATGAAGACCACGAGCATAGAAAACATCGTCAATAAATTTGAGATCCACTAATACAAATATTTCATTTTAACATTTCTCCAAGATTGAAATACTTGTATTGTTTCCAAATTTTATGACTACCGATAACCTTGTAGCATGTTTTGATATAGATCAATTTAAGAACTATATATAATTAAAAACATGCTACAAGATTGCAATAGTGAAAACTAGATATTAACACACCCATCTAAAGCAAAGTTGATTTGTATGTGTTGCATTTTGTGTCAACTCTTACTAAAATTTGAAATGTATGCAAATATAAAATAAAGGGTGATGCTAATTTATGCTATAAGAGGATATATTAAGCAACCTAAAAATAGAAATGTTTTTTTAAAATTTGTGTATTCAATTAATTAAAAGTTAAATAATTAATTCATGAATTCCAACAGAAATTTTTATATTTAACTCACTAACTTATTCTTTAAAATACAATTTAACATTTTCCTAAAATAAATACATACGACCATCATCAAATTTATACATCCATTAATTTATACTACTGGACCAAAGCAAATGGAGGCACTGCTTGATTTTCAACACCATCATTTGTGTTTTGTTTAAGGTCCGTTTGTTTCATATTTTTATAAAAAAGAGTCACTTTGTCGTTTTGAAGTGTTTGTTTAGGGTTATAAAAATATCATTTTCTAAAAAAAAAAAATTGACTCAAATAAAAAACTATTAGGATTAGATTTTTCAAAATATTTTTTTTTTCAAAAACAAAGAGATAATGTATGAACAAGTTAAAATTCATTTTTATAAGAAAAATGATTTTTATGGATCATTAACGAACATAAATAGTTTCAGATTTTTTTAAAGACGAAACAAAAATAATATTATCTACCTTAATTGTCAAGTAAGTCTCTCAGCCTACAATAATGACCGTTAGAAAAAAGGATATCGATGATTGGATAGCACCGAGAAGGGTCGAGGGCAACAACATACTAATGTATGATATCACCAACGGATTGCGACACCAAATTCTTACCTAAAATCTAAAAGTATTTAATATTTGGTCACTTTTGCTATGTATCATATTTTTTCTGTCAAAAAAAAAATTAAATTTAATCCATAAAATATTTGGTGCGAGACTAGTTACTCAACACGAAACGAATAACAATCGGTAACAAAAAAAAAAATACGAATAACAATCTAATTCTTATGTGTATTAAGGAGAATTAACTTTCCTAATATAAAGCGATTGCATTTTTTTTTCTTTCAATAGAACAATCGAGACATTATTAACATAGTAAAAAACATTTTAAGTTTGATGAATGTTGCATAATATAGTTGTAGACATGATAAGTTATTCCCATATTAACTCAGTTACTTGATGTATGTGTATTAAAGATGGTATTCCGCTGTTGATAAAAAATAAAAAAAAAAGATGGTGTTGCATCCCCATGAATGTAGAAAATTTGTTAGAGACATTGCGAGAAATAGGGATCAGACTTCAAACTTCTTCGAATCCTTCATTTACTAATTTTAAGAAATAAATTTCTAACCATTAGATCATATGATAAAAAAAGTATTCTTTTAATGTATTTGTCATAACGATAGTCACTATGATATTATTCATGTTTCATTATATACATACTTATCAAACCAAAATTAATCTTCATTCAAAAAATAATAGCATTATCATTCATAATAACGCTTTGTATTAAATAGTTTTTTTTCCAAAAAAATAACACATACCTTGAGTAAAACAAAAACAACAACAAAAAAACAAATATCAAATACAAGACTCTCACAATATGGTAAACCAAAGTTTAAATTTTGAATTGTCCACATTTCATGTTCGACAATATCTCAAATACAATTTACATCGGTAGAGAAAACCTAGAAGAAACTAGGAGAAAAAGAAAAAAAAAACCCATAATGTTACCCATGATAAACAAGTAGTTTATCATTTATTATCATAAGAAAATCAAAGTATATGTACCCAAATACCCTCGCTAGGAATTTGTGCGTTTACCACAAATAGTAGATAAAAACCTGGAGGTGCAAGAATAGGTGAATTCGGCACGGTAACTTCAATTTCATATGTTGTTCCGTTCACACGATTTACTTTATTTTGCTCCAACACCAACAACCTTTGATTCATTGAGAATGAATGTGTATTAAAAGGCGGCAACAACATTGTGACATGTACTAAATTCAAGTATTTTAATGTTCTGTTCACTTGAAATTGAAGCTCCAATTTCTGACCATACTTTAATTCCATTTGAGTCTTAGAATCAAGAGACATAATTTTCGGACGATAATTTGATAAACGATCGCTTAGATACGAAGGTGAATATGCTTCAATGCTAAGCTCAGTTGGAAACAAAACATTTGTGAAACTGTAACCCGAATGAGGGTTACTACCACCAACCAAAACCCTCCCATCACGAACCAAAACAGCAGTGGAATGATACATTCGAGGCGTCTCCGATGATCTTTGCAATTTGAATCTCGACCCAATTGGATTATTTGTTCGGTAAAGAAATGGGGTTAGAGCCGGGTCACGACCTTGTTCCCATCCAGATGTCCCCGAAGAAGCCCCATTAATTATCAAAATGTTACCATTTGGAAGCATCACCATGTCACTCATGACTCTAGGCGATGGCATAGTCTCCATGTCCCATTGTGGATTAGGGTCAGTTATTTTGATCCTAGCACATGTATTCAATGCTTTAAGAAACACTTCCTTTTTTGATTGTAAATAAGACCCTCTTGATGCTCCTCCACAAACCAAAACCTCAGCTTCCAAATTTTTTGCTTCTAGATTCTTTAATGGCAATAAAACAGCAGAACCAGTACTTGGATAATTCCTAGGATCCCCACCTGGGACTTCTGGAAATGTTTTCACCACCATACCCTATTAATGTTTGGTACACAAATCAAAACATAATAACATATGGTCTTAAATCCATTAAATTAAATTTAAAGTAGTGTGTTTTGTTACATTTAATAAAAACCATAGTGAAAATAATATTTTATGACACATCATAACAAACACACTAATCTATATTCATTTTCTACACAAAGGTTTTGTTTGTTAATAGCAAATTTTGAGCTATCATCTATGTTCATCGGTTATCAATTAATTTATCATCTATATTTGACCACATAGCCAAATGGACCATACTTTAGAACTTCATATTAGATGAACTCTTAAAATATATATTTCTTTATAAGCAAATTTTATTTAAATTATTTATAACAAATATTTAATCCTAAAATGTTTTTTTTTTTTTTTACTATTTTGGGTTTTACAACACTCACACAAACTCTTGTGAAATAATGGATCAGTCATTGTAGGATGATGTGAGTAATATTAAAACAAAAAAATTATCAAAAAAACAAAAGCCAAACAAAAACTAATACCTTTCAAAAATAATATAAAATAAAACAACAATACCTTAGTATAATCGAAGAGAATAGATTTATTGTTGGCCATGATAAAGAGGTTACCATCGACATTGAGAAAAACAAAAGGATACAAGTTATTTTCTTGCTCAGGATCATTGGTCTCAGCCAAAAATGATAAACTATAATTTGCATTGATATCATTGCTTTTGGGATAAAACTCATAGTTGAATTGCCCCCTACCACCAACAACAATCTGACTACCATTAGGGAGGATATGGCTGGTGGCATACCATCTCTCGGCAGAAAGTCCGCCGTCGATTTCACTCCAATCACATGTCGGGCAAGGACTATAGATTCGTATGTTGCGATTTCCATCGTTGTAGCCACCGGTTTGAACGAGTGATCCATTGGGCCTAACTGAGCCAGAGGAACACCAAATATTAGTTTTGACAAATAATGGACGGAAAGTGTTTGATAAGACATCATACTCAAGAGAGTGGGCAGTGCAATCATCTTTCACAACTAATTCGGCTGGATCATGACGGCACTGTCCGTTTGGTAAAGAGAGGTTAGAATAACCAAAATCAGTACGATCGAATATTACAATACGATCATTGTGAAGAAGTTGCATGTGCATAGCAACAACCCCAATGCTTTTTTGTAGCATCTGTCATTGTCCGTTGTTCACGGACACTGGAGATGCTACAGTGGCAATCAACATGGGAAGAAGGAAGAGGAGCAAAGTGGACATTGTTGTTGTAATATGGTTTTGTCTTGGCTGGTTTGATGGCGTATGATTGATGAAACGATATCATCACTATTCCTCTTTATATATTACTAGTTCAAAAAAAAACAGTAACTTAAGTAATTAAATGTGTCCTAGCTGTAAAAATAAAAAGTGATTATATGTGTATCAAAATTGTCCGGATTTTACGTATACATATCCTAAACCAGTCTATAGAAAAATATAAGTAATAAGTAATTTGAATTTGAATTTTTATTCAAAAAAAAAGTAATTTGAATTTAATAAAAAATTGACACTTGAAACGCACGAACAATACTGCATCACTTTTTTTTTTTTTTTTTGAAAAAAACAAAAGTGCATCATTTGTTACTTCAAAAAAAAAAAAAAAATAGTGCATCACATATAGTTTTGTTCAAAATAGTGGATTTGTCTTTAAGCAAATTGTATGGTATATCCAATATATTTGAGTCTACCAGTACATTTACTCTTTAGATTAATAGTTAAATGAGTTATTTTTTGATGAATTTTTTTTTTTTTATCATTTATAATTATAATAACTAAATCTTATTCATCAAAAGCGTCAACGAAATAAAATTATTATTTTTTTGAATTTTTATCACCCATAATTGAGAACTTTGATTTTTTTTTATTTTTTTTTTACGATAATATGTAAGAAAGTTACTACAATTCTTATAAACAATGAAATGATGTTCTATAAAATATAAATGTTGACAAATAGTTATTTATTTCACAAAAAATTATCGTTAATTTATAAAATTATAAAGTAAGAGTACCGGTACACCTCATTTTATATACAGAACATACATATATATGTATTATTTTAAGCTCCGTAAAAAAAAAAATATATATTATTTTAACCTCTTAAGAATGATTAGTTATTCTGATCATTTTTATAAGAGACAAATGAATAAATAAAAGTTAATGTATTTGAAAAAATGCAGCTGGCCTTAGTTTTTTTACTCAGAGAAACCCCATTTTTTTTTTTATAAATTCCCTTTCACTTTCCCTCATCAAAGATGAGTGGTTTTAGGTCATTATTTGATCTATAATCACCCCATCTGCATCTTTTTTTCCCTTTTCTTTTAATTTAAATAAGTATTTTTCATATATATCAAAAAATTTCTTGTGTTTTTTCGTGATTTCGTCGTCCAAGTGCGACGTTGTGTTATTTGTCATCTTGTGCGGCGTTGTTTGATTTTGTGTCTTGTTGCAGTGTTTGTTTCGTTCTTATCGAAAGATCAGCTTCAGTAAATTACATATTTAATCAATTATTTGGGCGTCAACGTTGCAGATTCTGAAGTATAAGTATTCTAGTGATTTAGATTTTATCATATTATTTGTAGGTATTTTGTCGTTGTATGCTATTAATATGTGATGTTAGTTTGTTCACAGATTCATCTTTTATGTTTTTAGTGATATTGATCATAATATAGACTAAATACATCAACTTATGTTGATTCATTTATATTTTTAAAAATGACCGAAAGGAGTATTCTCTTTTTATATATTTTAAACTGAGTAATAACAACTTTGATTGCTAAAACAATTAAGAAGAGTAAATAAATATAGTAGTTTCCTTAAAAAATGAGATATGCTAATCATTCATCTTTTCTCCGAAGATGTGTTGTTTAAAAATTTATTTATAACTTTCTATTTGTATTTTTATATAATATAATTACGTAAATAAATAACAAACTAATTTATTGCTAACATTTCATTCATTTAAAAAACATACTTTCTTAAGAGAATACGCATTAATTATTTTTAGATGGCTTAATTTCGTGGGATATCATTCCTCATTGCTCTAAAGAAATTTTTTTAGAGATATATTTGGGTTGTCGAATTCCCATTTTTGTTAACTTTATTTTGGTGGGTTTGTTAACCTCAATGTTTTTTTATAGGTGTTGTCGGTGGTGCATTAGTGTTTACTGTTTAGGCATTGTTTTTTTTTGTCGGAGTTCCAATCCCGAACTTTACATATATCTATTGTCTATATCAACTGAGCGTGTTGGTATTGTTGATATGTCAAATGTATCATATTAATATTTTTTTTGAAAGGATTGTATCATATTAATATTAATCACTTCCAATTTCGTATAAAAATAATAGACAACACGAAATAAAATGTACACTTAAAAAATTGTTCGAAAAATAATAATCAAAATTAAATAAGAATTCTATGTAAGTTTCATTAAGTTTTTTTAGAGGAAGTTTCATTAAAATAATAATCAAAATTATTTTGTTTTTATATTATTTTTGCAATTTTTTTATTAATACGGTTCAGTAAATCCCTATTTTCTGTAAATTGCGTTTAAAATTTTAAGGTTAATTCTTAGTATTTGATGTTGGTGTGAGCTGTTAATAATAGAAAGAAATCAGACACACTTTATTGTAAAAACCCCTCCTTTAAGGGTCAACTGTGATATTAAGAATAGCTTTTAATAGCATTCTTATTTTTCTCCTTGTATAGTTATATATGTAATTCTGTATCAGTAATTGTAATACACACAATAATTGAAATTCTATTCTTCCTTTTTGACATGGTATCAGAGCAGAGATCTTAGGGTTTCTGCTCTGCTCCTTAGGCCGACTCCTACCTTGGCCATAGAAACCATGAGTGAAAATGAGGGTGAAGTGAATTCTAGCAGAAACAATGACAAAGAAAATAATGATGTACTGTCATTATTTGAAGACTTGACATCAAGGATGACACAAGCCTTGAGTCAAAACTAGATGCAGACCCACACAACAAATGACTCTTCCGCGGCTCAAATTGGCGTAAAGTTGGATGGTTCTAACTATCCACTATGGTCCCAAATTGTTGAGATGTATATCTCTGGAAAGGACAAATTGGGGTATATCAATGGAGATCTGCCACAACCTCTATCAACAGACCCGGGTTTTCGGAAATGGAGGACTGAAAACGCAATTGTGAAGGGGTGGCTGATCAACTCGATGGACACATCACTGATTGCCAATTTCATTCGATTTCCAACTGCAAAAATGGTATGGGATTCTATATCTACAACTTATTTTGATGGTTCTGACACATCTCAAGTTTATGATCTAAAAAGACAGGTGACCAAAGTAAAACAGAATGGAGGATCCATAGAAAAATATTACAATGATCTTCAAAGGTTGTGGAGAGAAATTGATTTTCGTCGTCCTAACCCAATGGTGTGTCAAATTGATATACAAAAATATAACTCAATCATACAAGAAGATCGAGTGTATGTTTTTCTTGATGGGTTGGATGACCGACTAGATAAAATTCGAAGTGATGTGCTTCAGTTGCAACCATTTCCTACTGTTGAACAGGCCTATGCTCATGTGAGAAGAGAAGACATTAGACAGGCAGTAATGATAACAGGAGCAGAGAACAGTTCCGGCGTTGTTATGGCCTCTAAAGGAGTCAAGATTGGAAAACAACCACTGCCTTCTCTTCATATGTCTCCTTCGCTTGAGGGTAGAAAACCAATTGCAGCCTCTAAGACCAAGGCACCATCAGAAGGTGGAGGATGCACTCATTGTGGAAAGTTGAAGCATACACATGAAACTTGTTTCAAGTTACATGGGTACCCAGAATGGTGGAACGAATTCAAAGCAAAGAAACAACATGAAGTTGCTACCAATGGAGGGTCTGCCTGAGTTGCATTAATGAACTCAGAGCCTCAATTATCTTTCATTTCATCTATAGAATCTCAGAACACTGAAAAAACAAATAATGAACAAGGTAACTGTGGTTATGCATTTCTTAATTCTAACCAGGAAGTTGATAATGGTTGGATAATTGACTCAGGAGCAACTGACCACATGACATTTGATTCGAGTGAATTTACCAAAATCACTCCACCAAGGCGTACTAGTGTTGCTAATGCTAATGGGGTCATATATCCAGTTACAGGGGTTGGAACTGTTTCGTTATCACCCTTACTTTCCTTGTCCAACACTTTGCTAGTTCCATCACTCTCAAATAAATTGATATCTGTAAGTCAAGTCACTGAAGAGTTAAATTGTGTTGCACTAATTTATCCTTCCTTTTGTCTTCTTCAGGATATTCTCACGAAGGAGATCATTGGGCGTGGTACTAAGAGAGGGGGGTTATATTATATGGATGATTTTAGTTCTGGAAGAGCCAATCATATGCGTCACAATACCGGTACTAAGGAAAGACAAATATGGCTATGGCATCATCGCTTGGGGCATCCATCCTTTGGTTATATGAAGCATTTACTACCTGATTTATTTTCTCATGTACACGATACAGAGCTAAAATGCAATACTTGTATTTTATCCAAAAGTCATCGTGTATCTTATCCAATTAGCTTGAATAAAAGTAATATTCCTTTTTCATTGGTCCACTCTGATGTTTGGGGGCCTTCCCCAATAGCTATTGTTTCTGGTATTCGTTGGTTTGTGATATTTGTCGATGATTGTACTCGAATGACTTGGTTATATACATTGCGCCGTAAAGATGATGTCTTTAGTGTTTTTCAAACATTCCATGCAATGATTAAGACACAATTTTCAGCTAAACTTCAGATTCTTCGTTCTGACAATGGTGGAGAATATATCAACAAGGATTTTCAAGCTTATTTCCAACTTCATGGACTTATTCATGAAACTTCTTGTGCTCAAACACCACAACAAAACGGGGTTGCAGAACGGAAGCACCGACATATCCTAGAAACAGCCCGTGCTCTCCTAATTGGTGCTCATATGCCTCGTAGTTATTGGACAGATGCAATAGCTACAGCTGTACATTTGATAAATCGTATGCCATCGAAGCTGCTGAATTTTAAGACTCCAATGCAAGCCCTTTCTGAACATGTTCCATTACCTACTGTTTTAATGATCCCTCCACGAGTCTTTGGATGTGTTGCCTTCGTTCATCTACATAAAAATCAACGCACTAAACTTGATCCTTGTGCTGTTCGATGTGTTTTTCTAGGATATGGCCCCCATAAGAAGGGATATCGTTGTTACAGTCCAGCCATGAAACGGACATACATTACCATGGATGTCACGTTTGTGGAATCTGAATATTTCTATTCCTCTTCACCCATATCCAATTCTCCTCTTCAGGGGGAGTTACAAGATGAAGAGCAAAATTGGGTAAATTTGCCACCATATGAAGCTGACCCTATACATGAAGAAATGAGGTCGGATGTGCCTGCTTTTGAATCTGTTGAACCTGAACTTATGATGACTGATGAAGAGCAGAGAAAAGTGAAGGATTGTAGTGCGACACAAGTTGTTGAACCAGAAGCTGAAATTGAAAATGAGTCAAATTATCACCCCCCTCACTTCTTAGTACATGATGACCCATCTCCTGAGAATTATCCTGAGGTAAGTATTCCTACTCCATATCCTTGTATAAATGATTTAGATACATCTGTCCGTTACAACTTACCTTTTAGACAGAATCGTGGTAAGCCACCTAAGCGGTACTCCCCAGATTTTGAGAAGAAAATGTCAAAATATCCAATTGCTAATTATGTATCTACTCATAAATTATCAGAACCTGTTAAAGCTTTTGTGCATACTTTGTCCTCCTTTCATGTTCCTAGTGGAATACAAGAAGCCTTAACAGATCCAAAGTGGGTACAAGCAATTAATGAAGAAATGGATGCCTTACAAAAGAATAATACATGGTGTCTAGTTTCATTACCAAAAGGAAAAAAAACAGTAGGGTGCAGATGGGTTTTCTCTATTAAGCACAAAGCAGATGGATCCATTGAAAGGTACAAGGCAAGACTGGTGGCAAGGGGGTACACCCAAACATATGGAGTGGATTATCAAGAAACGTTCTCACCAGTAGCAAAACTAAACACTGTTCGTGTTTTGTTGTCATTAGCAGCAAATTTAGATTGGCCATTGCACCAATTTGATGTGAAGAATGCATTTCTCCATGGAGATATCGAAGAAGAAGTCTATATGGATATTCCACCAGGGTACAACACATCTTCAAAGGCTGAAGTAGTGTGTAAGTTACAACGAGCATTGTACGGGCTAAAGCAATCACCGCGTGCATGGTTCGGTCGATTTAGTGCAGCTATGAGAAAGTATGGTTTTCAACAAAGTAATTCTGACCATACTCTATTTTTGAAACACCGTTTGGGAAAGGTAACAGCCTTAATAATATATGTGGATGACATGATCATTACAGGGGATGATATGGAAGAAATTTCAAGACTCCAAGAGCAATTGGCAACTGAATTTGAGATGAAAAATCTTGGAGGACTTAAATATTTTTTAGGCATTGAAGTAGCTAGAACAAAACAAGGTATATCTCTTTCTCAGAGAAGATATGTGTTGGATTTGCTATCTGAAGCTGGATTGTTGGATTGCAAACCTGTCGATACTCCCATTGTTCAAAATCATAACCTTGGAAAGTGTAAAACTCAGATTCTAGCGAATAAAGAAAGATATCAGAGACTCGTTGGCAAGTTAATTTACTTATCTCATACTCGTCCAGATATTGCATATGCGGTGAGCATAGTAAGCCAATTTATGCATTGCCCTGGTGAAGAACATATGGATGCAGTTATCCGGATTCTTCGTTATTTAAAGTCCTCTCCGGGGAAAGGGCTTATGTTCTCCAGAAATAATCATTTAAATATTGATGGTTACACTGATGCAGATTGGGCAGGTGATGCTGATGACAGGAGGTCCACATCAGGTTACTTTACATTTGTAGGAGGTAATCTAGTCTCATGGAAGAGCAAGAAGCAAAAGGTAGTGGCATTATCAAGTGCTGAAGCTGAGTTCAGAGGAATGTCTAAGGGTCTTTGTGAACTACTTTGGCTTAGAAGATTGCTAACTGAAATTGGCTTCCCTCCTAGTGTTGAAATGAATTTGTTTTGTGATAATAAGGCTGCCATCGCTATTTCCCACAACCCAGTGCAACACGATCGTACTAAACATGTGGAGGTAGATCGACATTTCATCAAAGAAAATCTTGAAGGCAAAGTAGTTAGATTTCCTTTTGTTAAGTCTGAAGATCAGTTGGCAGACATGCTTACAAAGGCAGTTTCTAGCAAAGTTTTCCACAGCTCACTTGACAAGTTAGGCATTAATGATATCTATGCACCAACTTGAGGGGGAGTGTTGGTGTGAGCTGTTAATAATAGAAAGAAATCAGACACACTTTATTGTAAAAATCCCTCCTTTAAGGGTCAACTGTGATATTAAGAATAGCTTTTAATAGCATTCTTATTTTTCTCCTTGTATAGTTATATATGTAATTCTGTATCAGTAATTGTAATACACACAATAATTGAAATTCTATTCTTCCTTTTTGACATTTGATTGCCAATAAACCCACCTTTTGTTGGTGTATATCATGTAATTTTCACCAAATGAAAATTATTTTTTCAATGCATAATAAACATTCATGATGTTGTTTTTGTTTTTGAAGTAATGATGATGTTTTTGTTGAAATCTTGCTAAATCTTCATTAGATAAAATACATAATAAATTTATCTCATGTTTTTTTTAAGATGGCTCAATTTGACCCCTGGAAATTTTCTCACGACCCAACTCACTCATCGATAAAAAAAAAAGACCAACCTTAATCTTTATCATTTTTCAATTAGGGACAAATAATCCTTTATGTTTTGTTAACTGTTGTTATACTGAGTTGGAACTAATTTGTCATCCATATAAATATGTTCATAATTAATTTTGTTATTACCACAAAAAAAATTGTTATTATTTTTTGTTGGGAATCAATTGAACCATAAAAAATGTCTAGAATCGAATAGGATCATATTTTCTTTTAATTATTTATAGAAAGAACTGAAGCCCAAATTTGAGTATTTACTACGACACTTTTTCAAACAAATTAGAGATAAATTTGCGTAAGCAAATAAAATAAATTAGAGATAAACTTTTTGCAACCACATAGAATTGTGATGAAAAGTTATCTTTGTATAATAATTTTATGGCAATTCTCCATGATTGCGCTCTCTCTATCATTTTTGATCAAAAGAAAAGAAAAGAAAAAGATAAATCATTTAAAAATGAGTGTATAAATATAAATATCTTTATACATATATCATCCCATGTGGTCATCATGATATAGGGAGATGATTTATGAGTAAAGATATTTAGACCATCCGCAACAGAGCACCCCATATTGATTGCTTAAATGGATTCATGTGTTTACATCATTAATATTACTGTAACACTCAGTAAACATCAATTTTCTCTAATCCAGCACCTCAAAAGAAATTATTAAATAGATCCCACAAATAATTATATATCATTACATTTCAACAAAATTTATTTAATTTATTAAGATTTATTAAATAGGACCAAGAAAAAAATAAAGAGAGAGAGGATGCTTCCAAAGCCACCCTTCTTCATAGACACTCATATATTTTACTCCACAATGGAGATGCTTATTTAATGTGGTGCTAAATAGGTTAAGCATGCACCATTGTGGATGGTCTAATACACTCATTTTTAATCATGTAATATTTATTATGAGCTATAAATACAATTAATTAAGAAATTTCTTTTGATTAAGAAATATCTTTACTCATAAATATTTACCCTTTAAAAAAAATTATATATTTATAGCATAAATAGATTGAATTTACTCAGCGATATATCCATTAATTCACCCACTCATTTAACACTTCATATTCTTTGTTGGATCATGATGCGGCCGAGGATCATCACATTAGACCTTAAATAATCATATAAATGATAGAGACACCACGCGTTTACCAAAAACTTTAAACATTAGGTTTATGGGTTCTCACACTTATAAAATGTTCAATATCCACTTTTTCATCCAAAAAGACATTTTACTCACATTTGATATATCCACTTTTTTATTTTTAGTAAAAAAAAACACTTAACCCTAGAAGCAAGATCTTACCCATATTTTGAGGATCATATAAATGGCTGCTGAGTAAACCATTTTGAGCATATTCATAGATAAGGAAAAGCTAATCATGACTAGCTGCAGATTGAGATTTGTTGGAATGAGCTTCCAATTTGTGATAAAACTCAACTGAATCATGAAAACTAAGTGAAAAGAAAGAGAAGAGAGAAAAATGGATTAGAGAGAAAAGAGGGAAAACTGGTTATTGAATTGTAAAATGTTTATTCTCTATTCAATGTAATCAACGATGATTCACACTCTACATCATATCGAATTCCATTCTTTTGTTCTTATATACACGATGGAAAGCTTTACCTAACTATGGTTACTTGACTAGCAAGTAAACTATATGCCAGGTTAATTTTTAACTAACTAAGTGACTCAATTAACTAATCTTTAGCAACTTGTGATAATCTATATTATATAGATCACAACAACTATACATTACACTAATGAACCAACACACCCTTTGTGATGATCCTCGGAATCTGTGATGATACTCTAGATCTCTAGTATGAATTATTCAAGTTCAAACAAGATTCAGCGACTTTAAGGTAAGAAAGTCACAATGTCTTTAATATAATTTTATCTGTTTTATGAAAGAGAAAGATATATGCAAGAAATAATAAAAAGACAAGAGAGAAGGTAATATAAAGAGAGAGATAGACACAAAGTCATCGACCGTGACTTTTCCGCCTTAAAGTCATTGAATCCCAATCCGACTGCCTAAAAAAACATAAACTCATTTAATTTTGGTTCCTTCATCCTTTCCTTCTCTCAAAGATTCCCTTGAGGTTACTACTTAAAGCTTATCTACATGTTAGAAATCATAAAAAATTATTCATCTGGTAGTATACTTCATTTTATCACCTTTGTGTGCCTGAACCTATTTTCAGTGTAATAAACAATTAAAATAACCTTGCTTATGCATATTGATAACAATTTTACTATGGACGGAAATTAGTTGCATCATTGTTAGGGAAAGATATATGCATTCTTAATTTTCACAGTTCTAATCCCTACAACAAATTAACTTACATTTATATTACTAAAAGTAGTAACATTACTTGTGGTTGTCACTTTTATATTCTCAAAACTTCCATCAACATATTCCAACTTATATTACTCAGTCATTTGCATAATTAGGTGGTAACAGTAACCCAACTTACTTTTTGATCACCTCGCGGTTGCGGATTCAGACAGTTCGATAAAAATCAGAAAAACTCGTAAATAGTCAATTTAGTACAGTCGTTTCAAAATACTCGAAATCATTTGAATGTGTATTTTTCCTGACTATATGCAACATTAAAACATATGCTTCTACTTGAATATAACCAAAATGTACTTATTAACAACATCATGATGTATCAACCCAAATGAAAGATAACATAGAAACTTACCACCAAATCTGATAACATATAGTTTTGTGGCAGAAATTTGAAAAGTTTGGAGTTACTTACCAAATCCACTTTTTTGTTCATTGAAAATATACATCACATACCAAATCAACTTTTTTGTTCATTGAAAATGTACATCACAAAAACAAGATAGTCATTAATTGAACCACAAGAAAGCATAACAATTTCAATATCAAAGAAATAAGAACAAATGGTATAAAAAGAGAAGAATCAAAATATTCTCTGTCAGCTTCCGAACAATTGCCCTCACGTGCTCTCTAGGGAATCCCATAGTGGCAACTTTTTCGACTACATGATCAACAGAAACCCTGTTACCAGCTCCAGGAGAACCTGAACCAAAACTTACTGAAGATTCGGTAGGTATTGCTTGTGGGAGTATGTAGGCAGTTGGGAGTTGTGGGTAACCACTTCCACTGATGTAAGCCACCGAAGCAGTATGTAGCTGTGGTTGTTTACCACCATACTGAGGTGGCCCGCCATATCGATTTGGCTCAGCAATCTCAGATAATGTATCATATCTAGAAGAATAACTAGCACCAAATCTACTTGATGGTGGTTCGTATCCTTGAGGTGGTGTCCCATACTGAGGCGGCCTGCCATATCGATTTGGTTCAGCAGGCCCAGGTAATGTATCATATCCAGAAGAATAACTCGCACCAGAAATGCTTGATAGTGGTTCGTATCCTTGGGGCAGTGTTGGTGGATGGCGGAGATTGGGAGGATAATTCTGAAAGGGTGCATAAGGTGGTTCCTCTAGACGGTGTCCCATGGAGGATTGCAGTTGAGGTGGATTTCCGGATGAATGTGGTAGCTGTTGTTGAGGTAGATGAGGTGCTGGCTGAGAGTACTGAGAATGAGGGGTCTGCTGGTATTGTTGATGCGGCAGCGCCCCTGGTTGAGGACGTGGCTGCTGAATTAAAGGAAGTTGGTATTGCTGATTTGGGATTTCCTGAGATTGAACAGGTGGTGGCAAGTATGGATCTCTCTGAAGAACAGTTGGGTTTGGGATCTGAGGGAATTGATTTGGAAGTTGAATTGGAGATGGTAAACCGTGTTGAGGAGGTGCAATAGCGGTAGAAACCACATGAATTGATTGCGGAAGATATTGTTGAGATTGCAGGAGAGCAGATGCAGACAGAGATAAAGCTTGCTGCACAAGATTTGATATGACACTAGTTTGAGTTTCCAGCTGAGCTTGTAGTATATCTTGCTTGTCCTTGACATTTTGCACCTGTATATTTTTTATGTCAAACAAAAGAGTAAAAGAAGAACCAGTATGAACTAAAGCAAGATCCAACATTAGCATGTACAAACATCACTATATTAAATTTGGTGTTATTTCTTCTCACAAGTTATTCGTAAGGTTTCTAAATCAAAACAGTGTATTGTCTATGTCTCAATGTTAAAACAAATGTAACTCTGAATTGTCAAATTCAGCTCAACACTTCTTAATAATTTGATTCCCCATTACAGAAATTTTAAATAGGATTAAGTCAATCATGTATGCCAAAGGCCTCTCCCAAAAGCTTACGAGTAGACGCTTAACAATAACATTTCATAATGATAACAACAATGTAAGAGTGGTAAAATACTCAAATCAACTTGCAGCAGGAACATACTCAAATCATAATATCATAAATAACCAAAGATGATATAGTATGTGGGGAGAACATTGTAAAAGAATGGCAAAATAACTGTTGAAAGAGAAGATCTTCCAGCTACAATCCTGATATCTCCACCATTTTCTCAGCCACCATGCACAAATGGGTGCCATAATATTTCTATAGTGAAGCCATGTTGAAGTTCAAGTTATGGTAATTTTACAGAGAGAACCCCATTTCGTAACAAACCTAAAGGGTTAACAAAAGGAGAAGTGCTATATAGGTTAAACTATTTATGATAAACTACTAATAATATATTTGTGTTGATAAACTACCATAACTGTTTATAGGTTGCGCGAGAGCACAGTCGCAGACACAACAAGTATTTGCATCAAGCAAATGAATTCATTTGATATGCCAAATGTTGCCAACAACCTGATTAATAAAATTTTAGAAGTTGAGGGCAGGGAGAGAGCATGATTGATAAAATACCTCGGAAAGAATATTCTCCAACAGCCTTCCAACAGATACCTTCAAATCATCCATAGAACGCTCAAGATGATGAGTTCTGGTTTCTAGCTATGTTAAACACGCTAAAACACCTTCCGGAACAAGATGCAAACTGTCCATACGTTTCTTCATTGTTTGATCAATCTCTAATGAAATTGTAGCATCAACAACACTTCGGTCGTTTTCTGCAGCCACTTTTGCAGGTTCAAAAGTATGCAGAGAACTGTGACTCTGCACAAAATAAGATGAATACTCGATATTTATGAAAATAACCCTACACCTAGATGGTACATTATATTATTAATGCCTCCTATATTACACAAAGCTGCATATGATCAGCACATTATTCTAACACGTAAAACATTGAAAACCAAAGTAATAGTATCAGGTAACTCTTAAACTGTACATAATAACATTTGCATGCTGAAACTTTCAGGTCTCACAAACTTATCTTTCGTTTTGTTTTAAAACTTTTTAGTTTTTACAATGCATTATTCAATTTTGCATAAATTTAAAAAGGATTTCACTTATGAGTCCCAAGAAGACACCGATTAAAGAGTATGTAAGTAATACACTATATTAAATGATTCAAGTTACTTTAAGACAAATGCTAACAAGTGACTTTAGACACTTGCTTTTTGAACGGAAAAAAAGAAAAAAAAAAAAAAAACAAGTGTAGACACTTGTTAAAGATTTCAAAAGAGATATTAAGATGAAAATCGAAGTTTCTTAACTTACCAATCGACCAAATGTTGTAACTTGCAATACAGGCCATGCTAACAAATGAAGAAATATAAATTTTTATTGGAAATCAAAGCATTTGATGTATTCTTGGCTACTAAGCTGTAATTATCAGTAGAATTTTCTATTATTGAGTCCTAACCCATTACCCCAACGACCCTCACCCTCCCTAGCATTCTCCTAAAAACAACAAGATATAAGCAACAACAAGAAAGTATGCATATACCTCCTCTATTAAGCACTAACTTCAAACAAGATGGGGTAACAATCAGCAATAACAAGTCGCATAAAAAGACAACCTCAAAGCCAATTTTACCAAACAAAACTTAACAATCAATATTTATTTAGGGGGTAATAGTCATTTTGGTCCCTGAATGTGTAACGAGTAGTCACAACAGTAACTTGATGTATCGAAATTCCAAAATAGTCAATGATTGTGCACTTCGTTAGTCAAAATAGTCTCTGATGTTAAGATGGTCCCTCAATATTGACATTAACTCTTTTCATATAGAAACTGATATGACAATAAGTAAGTACTTATAATGACTGATATGATAACAAACAAGTATAATGAGGGACTAATATGACAATATTAACGTACATTTTAATGTCAATGACTATTTCAACTAACATAGTACACAACTAGGGACTATTTTAAAATTTTGATACATTGAGATACTATTGTGACTACCCGTTGCATATCAAGAGCTATCAGGGGCAAGTACTGTGTAAAGTAGTTTTACACTGAAAATCTGGTTTATAATGTAAACTAAATACATCGGTTATTCAATAAATATAAAAATAGAATCTTTGCTTATATATACGAGTCTATTATGTATAACACCTACCAATTGCAAAATTCATTACTAGAACTCAAGTCACAACGGGTGTGAACGGAAGGTCTAACCATCCTCGGTCTCTAATGATTTGACTCTCCTCAGTACAGAATCCTCAAGTCATAATAATTTTTTTATTAAAACAACAACCATCACAAAAAAAAAAAAATCAAATTGAATTTCAACCACATAACATAACATAATAGAATAACAGTTCACAAATATTATTCCAGATCCACACTCAAACTCAAAGAAGAAAATTATATCTCTATAAAAAAAAAAAAATACTATATTACCTTGGAGTTACTAGGTGTTGAAGAATCAGAAAGTGAAGGAATTGGTTGAGAATCATAGATGTTTTTGAGAGAATCATATATGTTGTCACATTTGATTCTTTCATTGTTGTGAGTTGACGAATCAACTGCTGCAATTAATTTGGAATTGTACCAAATGGTATTGTAATTAGTTCCCATGGTATCTCTCTCTTAAAGTATATACTATACTTTATTTTTTAATAACTCTCAAAGTAATGTAAACTATGAGAACAGGAAAACTTTCAATTTTCTATCAACAAAGAGAAAGTTAAGTAACAAATTCTGATATGCGTATTCTATAATCGCTACTCTTGTAAACAAAACATCAGCTAGATTCATTCAATCTAAAAAAATGATGTTTTGGTTATAATAATCATTTAAGAAAACAAAAGAGAAAACTTACGTATAGACAATGATATATTAAATACTTCGAATCCGTTGAGTAATTCAACTTATTTGGGCTAAAAGTTAGAAGTTAGAGGTTCAAATTCAAGTATCCACGGAGAAAACTTATATAACAATTAACATATTAAAATTAATCATTAAAAAGAATTTCGATTTTATATTTATATTTTTAAAACAAATTTT
Organism: Medicago truncatula; assembly: GCF_003473485.1. Lineage (NCBI taxonomy): Eukaryota > Viridiplantae > Streptophyta > Magnoliopsida > Fabales > Fabaceae > Medicago > Medicago truncatula. Next base: position 522,761 of record NC_053047.1, on the reverse strand, counting down.
TAATTGAATTTATTAAACAATACTCTTAAAACCTTCTTTTTCTTTCATCCTATTGTTAAAAATAATAGAGAAAAAAAAATCATCATGTGAGCAGGAGAGAATCGTTTAAAAACTATTGCAAAATTATTGTACAAATATTAATTCTTTAATTAAAATACAACAAATAGTGCCTTTGAGGTCCAAAAGTAATACGCAGTGCCAGAGAATAATTAGCGGACCGTACGGTTGCTTAGTGACAAAGAGTACATTTCTTGAGAGGAATATGGAGAATGGGGAGATACCTAACATGTAATGTTGAAGGGTATTTTGTGGATTATACTCCATCAAATATTTTTATTTTTTTAGATTTATTGAATAATAACGGTTGTATTTAACCCGTATTATAAATTAAATACATCAATTGAATATAATCTAGAAAAAGAAATATTTTCGTATACGATGCTTTGTAGTAGGGTATTAAGTTCAAAAATGGTTTACATGTGTTATTTGAATGCATGCTTATGTTGCTAATATGTATGAAAAATCATGACGTACTCAAAGTAACTATTGGACGAAAGAATTGTAGATAAGAAAGAAGGGACAAGAGACAAAAATACAGAGGACTGAGGAGGAAACAACATAATATACTCAATCAAATAACATAAATTTACCTTATATGTATTATCGGTGGCGGTGCCACATATAAGTGAGGGGATGCACTTGCATCCCTTGGGCTTTTAAAATTTGCACATGATTGCACTGTTTTATTAGTGCTTGAACCTCCTGATATTTTAAGGATGAATCTCCTCATATTTTAACATTGCAATTGAGCCAAACATTTTGCACCAATAATCCAAGTTTCTCTCACCCTATGAATGGCACGAGTCTCATTTTTATGTTAGCACAACAGTATTTGGCTCAACTAGAGATAATTGACTTCCTTTTTGATATAACTATTTTTTAAAAGCCCAACTCTCTATTTGTTTTTTCCCATTACATTTGTTTTCTTTTATTTTCTTATTAATAATTGTAATTGTAATAATTGAATTCCTTCTAAAGTAAAAATGAAGTGCTTGAAGATAGAACACAAATCCTAAAAGTCTTTTAAGAAGCTTTTACCACTAAACCAAGTATGTCGCAAAGTTTAATTCTTGCAAATATAATATATATTACTAAATATTTTATATTCTTTCATAACTTAATACTCCCACCATCCTAAATATTTTATATTCTTTCAAATGTCATCTTTTCCAAATAAAATAAAATAAATCTTACTTATTCTCAATTTTCATGAACTCAAATGCAAGGTGTACCCAAATTACTCTCCCTCATATTTTTTCCGTAACCAATAACTTATGCAAATTATTTTTACTTCTTTCCATGAAACATATTTCAACACAAAATGTTATACACCAAATTATTATGCTTTAGAATTATAAATTTATAATTTACACAAATTCTAACTTTCATTTGATAGATTTCGAAATTTATAATTTATACAAAATATGGAAAATATAAAAAATAATAATTAAACATTTATGCAAAAAAAAATAGATATTTGATTGGAAAAAAATGACGAAAATTATAAATTTAGTAGTATAAATAAATGATAATTAAAAGAAAAAATAACTGCACAAAACTTTCATAGCTCTAGTAAAGTTGAAAGGTCTGAACCCCCTACTTCAGGATCCTGGCTACGCCACTGTGTATTATTCATGTGGAAATAATAATAGCGGTCATATACTATTTAGACACTTAATTATACATTCTTCACAGTCAAATCACAATCATAGCAATGAAAAGCAACCCCTTAACTTAGTTCATATATTAGTTGAAATTGAGCCAACTATATATAGAAGACTATATTCGTGTAGCACTTCACTTACTTTGACTTTAGTGTATTTTAGATGAGAGAGAATAATAGATGAGTGATTAAAATAAATTATTTTGATGAGAGAGAAATATTGGTACTTCCCCAACATTATCAAAACCTTAAAATTGCTATGATCTTGGTAAACTCCTACTCTTCTAGAATTTAACTTACATGAACATTTTGATCTAATAGCAAACTGAAAATATTTGTTTGGTCAAGTGACTAAAAATTCATCTAATCGGAATTCGAATCCTAACCTCTACATTTTTTTTTTTTGAGGATTTTTTTTAGTAGAATCCTAACCTCTACATATATTATGAAATATTCCTACCAACTAAGCAAATAAAAAATGTTGACACATTAATATAATGAATCATATCAAGTTTTTTATACTATAATTTGTAGAAAATGAGAGGATGGTCTTATGTTAGAAAACAAAGGGTTATTTTTATTTCTACATAATAAATGTTGGTAAAAGACATCCTTATTAAAGTTATACCTAGCGTAGTACATTACATAATTAGATGCAGCATTAAAATATATCTGCTTTTACTTGATTATATATAACCACAAAACCAACCTCACCAAATCTGTTAACAGTGGCAGAAATTTGAAAAGTTCAGAGTTACTTACCAAATCCACTTTTATTTATTGAAAATATACAGCACAAGATCAAGATAGTCATTAATTAGACCCGCAAGAAAACATTACAGTTTCAACTATCAAAGAAATAAGAACAAATGGTAAAAAAAAAAAAAAAAAAAGTCAATATTCAATTAGCAAAATCCACCCACGAAGCCCCCCTTCCTCATAAACCTTCATAGAAAACAAGCGATAGACCCCCTTCCTCATAAACCTTCATAGTGAAAGAAGCCATACTTCTATACAAAGTTCAATTGAGTAATGTCGTGTTACCGACCGAACCAACCTCTTTGTTGCTGCATATCACCACCACCACCTTCATTCATAAGCTTATCCAGCACTGTATTTAGGTCAACTGCTTGACCATTCTCTGTCAGCTTCCGAACCGTTGCCCTCACATGATCTCTAGGGAATCCCATAGTGGCAACTTTTTCAACTATATCATCAACAGGAACCCTGTTGCCAGCTCCAGGAGAACCTGAACCACCACTTACTGCAGATGCAGTAGGTATTGCTTGTGGGAGTACGCGGGCAGTAGGGAGCTGTGGGTAACTGTTTCCACCACTGGAAGCTGCCGAAGCATTAGGTAGTTGTGACTGTTTACTACCATATTGAGGTGGTCCGCCATATCGATATGGCTCAGTAGGCCCAGATAATGTACCATATCCAGAAGAGTAACTCGCACCAGGTCTACTCGATGGTGGTTCATATCCTTGTGGCGGTGTTCCATAGAACTGTTGGGAAGGTTGAGGAGGTCCACTGGGTGGCTGAGATGGTGGCTGGCGGAGATTGGGAGGATAAGTCTGAGAAGGAACATAAGGTGGTTCCTCTAGATGGTGACCCATGGAAGATTGCAGTTGAGGTGGATTTCCAGATGAATGCGGTGGCTGTTGTGGAGGTAGATGAGGCGGTGGCTGAGAGTATTGATGATGAGGGGTCTGCTGATATTGTTGATGCGGAGGTGCCCCTGGTTGAGGATGTGGCTGCTGAGTTAAAGGCAATTGGTATTGCTGATTTGGAATTTCCTGAGATTGAACAGGTGGTGGCAAGTATGGATCTCTCTGAGGAACAGTTGGGGTTGGGGTTGGGATCTGAGAGTATTGATTTGGAAGTTGAGCCGGAGGTGGCAAACTTTGTTGAGGAGGTGCATTAGGGGGAGAAACCACGGGGATTGATTGTGGAAGATTATAAGACGAAGGAAGATAATGTTGAGTTTGCAGGGGAGCAGATGCAGATACAGATGAAGTTTGCTGCACAGCATCTGATGTGGCACGGGTTTGAGTTTCTGATTGTTGCTCTGTCGTCTTAGACACTTGTAGTTTTGCCAGTTGTAGCTGAGCTTGCATTATGTCTTGTTTGTCCTTGATATCGTGCACCCCCGTTTGCACCTGTATATGTTTATGTCAAACAAAAGAGTAAAAGAAGGACCAGAATGAGAATAAACTATAATAATATGAACCAAAGCTTATAGATAAAGTCCGAGTCGCAATTATATACCAATAGTAGCATGTAAAAACACAAATATATTAAAATTAGCGTTATTGTTTCTCAGAGGTAGCATATGCATAAAGTTCTCCATGGACCATCATCCAAATAATTTGTTCTCCTTTGTCTTTTTCTTCATTCATTTAAGATAACTGCTGAGCAATTTCAAGTGTTGACCTTACAGAACAATGGAATGTGTACCTTTTAGGGCGACAATTAAATAATGCAGCCTTTGTTGCTTTTTCTTAGGGTTTCTAAATCAAATTGTTGTATTGTCTATGTCTCAATGTTAAAACAAATGTAACTCTGAATTAGGTAATTCAGTTCAACACGTCTTGATAATTTTATTCCCCATTAAAGAAATTTAAAATAATAAGTATCAAGTTCAATCATGTAGCTTACAAATAGAGACTTATGATTAACCTTTCATGATGATAACAATAATGTAAGAGTGGTAAACCAACCACATTCACAAAATTTTCAATATTATGCGTCAAAAGTGCACAACCACATGTTTGCCATATGAGTTGTAAATGATAGACTTGCAGCAGAAACATAACTCACATCATATTATCATAACCTGTGAGACTATATTGTGTGGGGAAAAACATTGTCCTGTGAGGCTATATTGTGTGGGGGAAAACATTGTAAAAGAAAGGCATCATCACAATACAACCTTGATATCCCCTAGGTCCCTAGGTCCCCATGACCACCATTTTCCCAGTCAACATGCACAAATGGGTGCCATAGTGCAAAAGTTATGGCAATTTTATAGAGATAACCCCAACTAGTGACAAACATAATAAATTACTAAAGCACCCCCAGAGTTAACTAAAGTGACAGCTCAATTAATAATTCAAAAACCACTAATCTAGTATAGTAGTATATGATAGAGAAGTATAGAAAATAATTTGTGTGTTGTCCTAATACCTAAAACTTTAGTTATAGTTGATTTTTAGCATGGTATCAAACCATATGTGACCAAGTATAGTTTACCTAAACTCAAACCGAAAATTTTAAGGTTAAACTATTTATGATACTAACTATTAGTTATATATTTGTTTTGATAAACTATGGGAAATCTTAAGCCTGGTTACACGAGAGCATACACGCAGACACAGCCAATATTTGCATCAACAAAAAGAATTCATTTGATATACCAAATGTTGACAGAAATTAATGTTAGAAGTTGGGGGAAGGAGAGCGCGTGATTGATAAAATACCTCAGAAAGAATATTCTCCAACAGCCTCAATTTCCCATCAGTGATTCCATGATTATTTCCAACAGATACCTTCAAATCATCCATGGAACTCTCAAGATGGTGAGTTCTGGTTTCTACTTGGGTTAACCGCGCACTAACACCTTCGAGAACATGATGCAAATTGTCCATATGTTTCTTCATTGTTCGATCAATCTCTAACAAAATTGAAGCATCAACAGCGCTCTGGTTCTTTTCTACAGTCACCTTTGCAGGTTCAAAAGAATCCAAAGAACCATAGTTCTGCACAAAATAAGGATGAAAACTTAATATTTATGAAGAAGAAAACCCTAAGCCAAGATGGTGCGATATATTATTAATGCCTCCTATGTATTACACAACGCTACATATGATCACCAGATAGTCTAATACATGAAACATTGAAACCCCAAAGCAGAGCCAAAGTAATATGTCAATTCAAACTACACAATTGACAGAAAAAGTTCAATTCAAGAAGTAAGCCATAAACAAATAACTAAGATAATAGTAATCAGCTAACTCTGAAACTGAAGTACATCCTAACATTCAATGCTGAAACTTTCAGATCTCACAAACTTATCTTTTATTTTCTTTATGAACTTTTTACTATGCACTTATTCAACTTTCAATAATATTAAAAAGGATTTCACTATTGCTAACAGGTGACTTTAGACACTTTAACAAGTGACTTCAGACACTTGTTAAAGATTACAAAAGAGATATTAAGATGAAAAACAATTTTTTTAAGTTACCAAGGTACAAAATGTTGTAATTTTCAAATTGTTCAAGTTAACAAATCAAGAAATAGAAAGTTTTTATTAGCAATCAAAACATACAATGCACTGCTAGTTACTAAATCTGCAGTTTTCAGTAAAATTTCCTATTTTGAGTCCTTAACCATTGTTATAGAATAGATTGCAATCTAAATTGTAAGATCATGATCTTACAGTCTTGAAACCCTTAAATGAGTCAAATTGCATGCAAGATCACAATTATGTGACATCACAGTGTGATTGTGAGCAAGAACACACAAAATATGTTACGATCATATGTTTTACTATGGTAATGAAATTTCAGTTTCACAAGTAAACTTTGATGTTGTCATTTATAGGTATTACTATATATGTTACAATCCTATGTTTTACTATCTTGCGACCCCCAACTAATCCTAGGCAGAATCAATGAGAATACTGATCTTGACAGTGTTAGAACTTGCCTTTTAACAGACACTTTTCGTTTCTTAAACTCCTAAAAGTTGCCCTTATGTAAGTAAGACCAATATTTTCAGAAGCATTAAATGTTCAAAGCCTTTTAAATACAACAGACACTTTCTTTATTTGCTTTGTCATTACCCCCAATGAGCCTCACCCTCCCTAGCATTATCCTAAGAACAACAAAAAAACAATCACAAACAAGCATGCATATTCCTCCTCCATTAAGCACTAACTTCAAGCAAGGTGGGATAACAATCAGCAAATAGCAAGTCCAACAGAGAGACAACCTCAAAGCCAATTATACCAAACAAAACTTAACGATCTATTTCTATTCTAATCGTCTAAAAAATACTGGGGCATGTACTGTGTAAATTAGGTTTAAAAATTGTTGTCAATCGTAAAACGCGGAAAATAGCAGTTTGTTTAAATTCTGCTATGTTACAGTGCTACAACCGCTATTTGACAATACTGTGTACTAAATTGTGTATCACATAACAATAGCAGTTTATTATAATTCCGCTATGCTATAGCGCCACTAAATCAACTATTTGACAACACAGGTTTTACATTTATATTAAAAAAAAAAAACCCACAATTTTGCCACGATATACAATCAATTTCAAACTACACTTACAAGAGTGGAAGGACATGAAAAAATAACGAACTCTCATTAGATATTAGGGGAGACACAATCTCATGCAATGCCAGGTCAGTCAGAACCACCAACCTCATTGATGATTTATAACAGAATTTACGTATAAATCATCACTTACGAAATTCCAGAGTATAACCCACACCCCAGCTATTGTGAGCGAAAGGCTTAACCATCTCTGCCAACCACAATTTATTCGGAGTTTCTCAATTACAATAAGCTAATAGTTTTCACTTGTAAAAAAAATAAAAATCTCTTATAAGCTTATATACTTAGGGCCTGTTTGGATTGGCTTGTTTGAGCTTATCTACTAAGCACTGGCTACTGACATAAGTTTTGTGACTGTTTGGGAGAAAAGTTTGTGACTGTTTGGGAGAAATTATGAAAACAACTTAAGTTCTCCAAGATAGCTTATACAAAAACAATCTAACTTTATTTTATCTTTTGTTATAGAAATAATTTATACATAAGCACTAATGTTGTACAACAACAACCAAGCCATATCCCACTAAGTAAAGTCGGCTACATGATTAAATTCCATCATAATGTTCTATCATAAGCATTTACCTAAGCTATAAACTCCAAATTAAGTTGTTTAAATTAGCCCGCTCAAATTGGCTTGGCACTGGGGAGAATCTAAACAAAGCCTTACATAGTAATCAAATAAAAAAAAGTTAAACCATTGATCTAAACTCTCAAAATAAAATAAAAACCTAATTTTCACAACAAGACAAAAAAAAAGTAGTCAATCAAATTAACCTAATTCTCTTAAAATTAACCATAATTAATTGAATTGAAGCACAAAACACAAGATAATTAATAAAATTAGGGTTTAAAGTAGTAAGAATTACTTTGGAATTGGAATTGGAATCAGAATTCCAAGGTCTGGAAAACGATGATGAAGAATTATCAGGAAGGGAACGAATGGGTTGAAAATCGTAGCTAGGAACAATATCATCGGTTTTGATTCCTCCACCATTTTTGTGATGAATTAACGAATCATTATCTTCTTCATCTTCTTCTTCTTCGTGATGTTCACGATTGTTCTTGATGAGGTCGATGAAATCGTTGTTGTTGTTGTTATTGGTGGAAGATGATCCTCCATGGCTGAGATCCATTATCTGTTTGTCCATAAACGATGTCGTATTCATTGATCAATCAAAAGCTTCTGAGAATTGTTTTGTTTGTGCTTAAAACGTGGAATGTAAAGAGAACTGAAAAAGCTCTTTTAACAAACGCGCGTTTGCTTACTACTTTACTTTCCTTCTTACACCTTCTAATCCAAATACTATACTATAAAACATCTTTCAAAAAATAAAAAACATCCTTTTTTTAAGGAAATAAAAAACATTTTTGTCCATGCGAGCATGATTCACTTGAGGAACATGCATTATTATATTTGGGTTCGAACATATAATTATGAAATGAAAAAACATTTATATATGAATATAGAAATTATGTTAGTTTGGTTAGTAATTAGGAATTAGTTAAAAATTAGTTTCTCAACTATATAAATAGGAAAATTATGTACACGATTCACAACATTTATCATTTAATCAAGATAAACTCTATGGAATTTTTCTTTCAATCAAACTCTAAAGTTTATTTTACCTATGAGAAGAAATTTCATCTGTATAAATCTATTAGAGTATATATATATATATATATATATATATATAGGATCCGTTGACATCAGATGTCAAACGGATTCGTTGACAACAAATCTCAACCGTCTATTGTTTTAATTGAACGATCCATAATTATTCATTTCATTTACATCCTTGAACCTCTTTTTCCTTGATTTCTCTCCCTGCTGGGCAAACTCCTTCTGCCGTTAACCATCCAAGTCTCCAAGTATGTTTTTTCTCCTATCTAATCTCACTAGCAAAATCATATCTATTTGTCTCCATCAAAGATAATTTTTTATTTTTACTCTTTACAATTGGAAGCACCTCAATTTCAAGGTTTTCTCCATTCAATTTACATTATCTCAATTTAAAAGGGTTTTTCATTAAACCATTAGATTAAAAAAATAAATGGTTAGAATTTGGTGTCAACGAATCTGTTGACACCTGATGTCAACAGATCCTGACTCATATATATATATATAGTTATTGGCCAACTAAAATTTACATTAACACGCTAAATTCAATAGTTTTGGACGTAAAGAAATACATCGAGAAAAAGAAAAACTCAAATCACACCACCCATCACTTATAAATTGGTTTTGCAAAAATGAATTAAACTAAACTTAAAAATCAATTATAAAATTCTTCCTATTTTAAAATATATTTTGTTAGTCCACCAGAGACAATGCTAAGTAGATCTGCAATTGCTTTTGCTCCATACATCTCAATCAGCTCTTTCTGTTCCACCAACAAATCACACTCAAATTAGTACCAACCTTAATGGAAAAGAGAGCATTGTGAAACACAATACAATAATCATAAATTCGTTATTAACTTCTTTATAAAGTAACGTCAAAAAGCTTTGAATAAATAGTAATTTTCATCTAAGAAATTGAGCTTGGCTACCTTCATGTATATCACTATAGTTTCTCATGCAAATATTAGAAGAAGAAAAAAGACATTATTGTAATTAAAAGTGAAAATAGAAAATATTTTCTCAAACCAAACAAGTATTTTTAGTTGAATGAATGATATAAAAATGAATAAAGTAAGTCCACTTGGATTGGCCCGGTGGTATTGACTTGGGAGTATACTGCTCCTCGAGGTCTCAGGTTCGATTCCCTTCAGTATCAAGTTAGATGGGCTAGTTTAGCTTCTTAAAAACAAAACAAACATGAACAAAGTTAAAATGATGAACCTCAATGAAATCGTTTTCATCGGTGAGTTTTAGACATTCCTCGGAATATGTAACGAGCGTCTTTCTTGCGGCAGATATAATGAAGTCTAAAGTTCATTATAATGTTATAATGAAATTATGAGAAATTCATAAACATTTTCTCAAACCAAACAAACATTCCTAGTTGAATGAATGATATAAAAATGAACAAAGTTAAAATGATGGACCTCAATGGAATCGTTTTTATCGGTAAGCTTCAAACATTCCTCATAATATGGTAACGAGCTTCTTTTTTTATCCTTAATAGATAAATGTCTGAAGTGCATAAAAATTTCAAACATTCTTAAGAATTCTATCCTTTTTAATAGATCTTCATGTTCTTCCTGCCGAGACACAAATAATGAGAAATAAAGTTCAAGAAATGATAAAGGTGTTTCTAGGAGGAAACCATGAAAAATTCACAAGAGATGTAAAAAAAGTCAAGAAGAAGAAGCACAAATAAAATTTAGATTATTATCATAATCATGTACAGTTAGATGTAAAGCCTTACAGTGTATAATCATAATCATGTATCTACGTACAATCGGTTTTTTCATTTGAAGTTTTCCTTGAAAATTTCTTTTTTTTTGTTTTTTTGAACAATCAAAAATGGAATTATATTAACAACAAGAGTCTCAATAGCACAAGACGTGCCACAAAGACTACTTCAGAAATCTGTACAACAGCAAAACCAAGTTAGCCAATACCCAAACATTGTAACGGGTTTGACCACCAACTAAAAGTACCAAACAAAAAAGAAGTTTTTCTAGCTTTCAACCAACCTAAAGACAAATATTTTACTTTATCAAGCAACCTGGGTAAAGGAGTAATAGAATCATTGAAACACATATTATTACGTTCAGTCCATAAGACCCAGGCACAGAGAAGCCAAACAAGCTGGAGAAAAGACTGAGAAGCCTTACTTCCACCTGTTGAGTGAACAAACTGAACAAAGTGATCAGACAAAACATTAGTGTCCACTCCATCAAAACCAATCCAATAACGAACCAACGACCTAAGTAAAGCAAAGTACGAACAAGAGAGAAACAAATGTTGCGCTGATTCCAAAACACCGCACCCAGAGACACACAAACCAGTTTCTGATGGAATTACACCTCTATAGATCAGATTCGATTTGGTAGGCAACCGATCACGAAGAAGCCGCCAAGCAAAGACTAATACCTTCAAAGGAACCTGTCTGTGCAAAATCATCTCCGCTGCCGAGTCCACCATCGGTAAATCTTTAGAAGTCAACACGGAATAAGCCTCCCGAACAGAGTAACACTGCGAGGGTTCGGGAGCCACAACCATTGATCTGAAACATTAACAAGCAAAGAAACATCAAGCAGAAAAGCCCTACACTCCACTAACATCTCCTCCTCCCACGCCTACAATCTCCGCCTCCACTGCCACGCCTCACCTCCCTCCTCAACACCAAGAGAAAACATATCTGACACTGTAACATATTTATTTTCAAAAAGCTCAAACAACCTACGAAAACGAACACACAAAGGTATCGACCCCAACCAAGTATCAAACCAAAAAAGCGTATCAGTACCATTCCCCACCTTCTTACTAACACATTCCTTAAACCAATCCCCCCCAACACCACCATCCCCATCCCTAATCCTCCCCACCTCCCGCCACCAAGAAGAACAACTCCGGCCCCCATCCTCCAACCTCCCACACACCTCGCCATAACGGGCGACTAAAACTCTATATCAAAAACCACCCCTATCCACTAACATCCTCCAACACCATTTCCCTAGTAAGGCAATATTAAACTCCTTCAACTGTCTAACCCCTAACCCTCCAAACTCCTTTTGTAGACAAACAGAGCTCCAACCTATCCAAGACATTTTCCTATGATCCTCACTCCCACCCCAAAAAAAATTATTAAATAAAGATTCAAGGGTAGAGATTATACCTGACGGAGCTTTGAAGAAAGAAAGAGCATAGACAGGCATAGAGGTCAGCGCAGATTTGAGAAGAACCAAACGGCCCAGAGGAAACGACTATTCCAACCTGACAGTCTAGTTTTTATACGATTCACAACAGGGTCCCAGAAACACAAATGACGAGGATTACCACCAATCGGCATACCCAAATATAAGAAAGGCACCTTTCCCACTTTACAATTTAGCACAGACGTAGCCTCAAATAACCAGAAAGATGCGATGTTAACCCCAACCAGCGAACTCTTGTGGAAATTAACTTTCAAACCAGACAAAGCCTCAAAAATAAAAAGAGCCGCCCTCATTGCCCGAACATTGGCCCAACTTTTAGTACCCAACAACAAAGTATCATCAACAAATTGAAGGTGAGACACAACCATCGGATTAACATCCCCAATGCTATAACCAGTAAACAAACGAGTCTCAACTTGCGACCTCATCAAAACATTGAGACCTTCTGCCGCCAATAAAAACAAAAAAGGAGACAACGGGTCCCCTTGCCTCAACCCCCACTTTAACTGAAACTCTTCAGTGGGACTGCCATTCACAAGGACAGAAGCTGTAGCGGTACTAACATATTATGCTACAAAAACCTATTTTAAAAAAGCTATAACAAACGGGCCCTAAAAGATCATATCCAAAATGAAAATAAACCAACAACTTTTTTTAGATTTTTAATCATATTTAACCATTGTCGAATTCATAAACATTTCAATATATTATGAAATTATGAGGATAAATATTTGTAACAGAACAACAAAATTAAAACCTGTTGCGTTGAACAAATCATGGTCTAGTATGTTGGACTGTCTTTTTCTTTCATTTCTTTCAGCTTCCTTAAAAAATAAATAGGAAATACTAGAATGTGAAATGGATGTAGCATTTTACATGAAAGGCATGAAAAAAATGACAGGACCTAAGCGTAGAAAGAATTAAAAAAATGCAAACTGAAACATGTACCTTAAAATTTGTGGTTTGACCTAACATAATCTCATAAAACCAGTTTGTGAGTCATGATTGTCTCCGTTTATAAACACATGTTCAAGACATCTAGTATCTAATGTGGAACTAGTATCTAATGTGGAACTTTTAACACGCATTGGGTTTGGTGCGTAGATATAAATGGTGGGTGTTCTAACAGCGCAAATCAGATAGTATAGGTTTAACACAATCCCACAAAATTGTCTTGTGAGTGAGGATTGTCCCCGCTTATAAACACATGTTCAAGTCATTTCATATCTAACATGGAACTTTTTAACACACTCCCCACACGCCCAATATTATTGGGCTTGGTGTGTAAATATAGATGGTGGGTGGTTTGATAGCGCAAGCTTGATAGTAGGTTCAACACAATCCCACAAAATCGACTTGTAGGTGAAGATTGTCCCCACTTATAAACAGATATTCAAACCATCTCGTTTTTAATGTGGAACTCTTTTAACAATATAGATATTTTTATAGGACTAGGTAGATGGTGTAACTATGGTAGCCAACAAGCTTAAGCATATCTAGCAAGATTTTAAATCTCTATATACAATGTTTCGGTGGGGCCCCTCATGTTGGTTCGATATCGGAAATCTAGTAGTAGGTGATCGAATGAATCTTAGATGAGACTCTGATACCGTCTTAGAATTTATGGTTAAACCAAACACAATTCCCACAAAACCAGTTTATAAGGTAAAAATTACACTTACTTATAAATACATGTTCACACCATCTCGTACCTAATGTGTGACTCTTTAACAATATATATTTTTTGATAGGGAGGTAGATAGTGTAACTATCAACAAAGTTAAGCATATCTAGCAATATTCGAGATGGAAAATCAACGATTTAAATCTCTATAAATACAATGTTTCGGCGGGGTATCTCATGTGTTTGAGGCAAGTACAAAATTGACATGCGCCATTCAATCTCTACTATTTTCTTAAATTATTACTGGTATAAAATGTCATCTTAGGTTGCTTTGTTACTATATTTCAATATGGAATATACAGTTGATTATTAGCATCAAATGCTGTAAAATCTAAGACACAAAAGCACAACTACATTAGATATGTGTGCGTTCATAAAAAATTCAAAATGATTTATAAGTTTCTTTTTTGTCTGTGAGAGATTTTACAAGTTATCTTAGTAAAAAAAATTGATTGTTCTTATACTTTAGCTAATCCAAAAAAATAAAACCTTTTCAAATATGCTATTAAAACCAATAAAAAAAAAATTAGTACCATAATTTTTCGATGAGCTTCATCATCAGATGGATATTCTACAAGGAAACAAGATGAAAGACTTTGTTAGTCACATGAACTGTAATACAATACAATTTTTGGTAACTAGTGCCTATATGAGCATTCAAATTTTAGATCATAAAACATAAAATTTCATTTATCACATAGTTAAAAGATAAATCCATAATCTTACCTTCTTTAATAACCATGATAGGTTTCTCCATAACCTTACCTTGTTGGACTGTCCTTTTCTTTGTTTTCCTTTAACATCAGCTTCCAAATGGTTTCTCACTCTCAAAACCAAACCCTATTCTTTTTTAAACAAGCACCAAACCCTAATCTTCTTCTACATTCATCCTCCAAATGGTTTCTCACACGACCAAACCTAAGTCTCAGAGTCCCAAAAGACGTGCACCCCTTCACAATTTCAACATACCATTACTGAAGTAGGGTACTCAACGCAATCTCACATATTGCTCCAATACCGCCATTATCAATACGTTGGTGCTTCAACCAGCCATTCTTCAAAAAAATACATGAAAGCACCGATTACAGCCTCTGGTAATGCGAAACACGGTTTCACCTCTCCTACGAGAATTGATGGCGTTGTTGCTGCAGGTGGCAAGAATTTTCAGCCAGGTTGAGAAGAAATACTAATGATAATAAGAGGCAGGGCTGTCAACCAAGTTAAAGGCCCGTTAAGAGGCATAAAGTTGTGAAAAAATCGTTAATGGTTGGTTGCATGTTTTCCTTTGGATTAATAATTATTTTATCTGATTTAGTCAAAAATAATAATTTATTTATTGATTTTTTATTTTATTTGTAACTACAAGACTAAGAAGGCTATCAATCAAGGTCAATCAAGTGGATCTACCATTGCTATTGTTGGACAAGAAGATAGCATAGTTATCAAGGAAAAAGAGTACAAGAATAAAGGGAAAGGCAAGAAAGCTTTCAAGGAGGATGATATGACCTTGTCAAATCTATTTGGGATAAGAGGTAATACTCTTGTTAAAAATTATTTTAGCCAAGTTGTTACTAAAAATGTTGTAGATTCATCTAGTTTACCTGATTCATCTACACCCGTACTTGAAATCATATCACTTGCACCCTAAACTAAAATTGTATCAATTACACCTCCTAAGATTCAACAAGCCGAAACTCTACCCACTAATACTATTAAGACTTAATCGCAGTTTTGACCTCGTAAGTATCACGATCTGGCGATTTTGGTCCCCTAACAAAATAAATTACAACCCAGCCGCTAAGTACTGCCCCTTTTGCAGTTTTGGCCCCTACGCCAATTTTGAATGTGACAACGCACGCGTGGCACCTCACTTAAGTGAGTAGGATGCCACGTGTGTAATTTTTTTAATTAAAAATAAATAAATAAAAGTCAGATGTATATTTATTGAATTAAAAAAATGGAAGAAACAACTAGAAATGAAAGACATTTGATTTTGAGGAATCTGTTTTCCTTTTCTGGATTTCTTACGAAACGCTATACCAGCAACAAAATGAGAAATTGTGATTGTATTCTCAACACCGTCACCACAAAGATTCTTCTTCTTCTTCTGGTATGTTGACTCTTTCGAACAGCAACAACGGAAGAAGAAGAAGAAGCAACTTTATTTGGTTTTTTGGTTGCGTTTAGCGGTGGTTTGTTGTTATTCCTTCTTCGCTAACTCCTGCGCCCTCCTCAGCACCGTCACAACAAAGATTCTTCTTCTTCTTGTTTACTACTACTAGGACGAAAGCCTTTGTTGTTGTTATTCTTATATTTGACTCTTTCGAACAGCAACAGCGGAAGAAGAAGAAGCAACTTCTTCGGTTTTTTAGTTGCTTTTAGCGGTGATTTGTTGTTCTTCCTTCTTTGCTAACTCCTCCGCCCACGCCGCCGCGTTTGTTCTCTGTCTCTTTCTAGAATAGTAATAAAGGATATGAGGCTTGTTAATCGTCGTCGTCATTGGGATGTTGTCTTATTGTTCTCTCGCAGACGCCATTTCTGAATCAAAATCAAATTTCAAATGTAAATCACAAAATCCTAATCCCATATCCCATTTTAAATTTTATTTTGATTCAGAAATGGCGTTTGCGAGGGAACAAGAAGACAACAACACAATGACGACGACGATATACATGCCTCGTATCCTTTATTACTATTCTAGAAAGAAACGAAGAACAAACGCGACGACGTGGGAGGAGGTGTTAGCGAAGAAGGAAGAACAACAAACCACCGCTAATAGCAACCGAAAAACTGAAGAAACTGCTTCTTCTTCTTCCGTTGGTGCTGTTCGAAAGAGTCAACATATACGAATAACAACAACAAAGGCTCCCGTCCTAGTAGTAGTAAACAACAACAAGAAACATCTTTGTGGTGACGGTGCTGAGGAGGGCAGAGGAGTTAGCGAAGAAGGAAGAACAACAAACCACCGCTAAACGCAACCGAAAAACCGAAGAAGTTGTTTCTTCTTCTTCCGTTGTTGTTGTTCGAAAGAGTCAACATATAAGAATAACAACAACAACAAAGGCTCTCGTCCTAGTAGACAAGAAGAAGAATCTTTGTGGTGCTGAGAAAACATACACAATCGGTTTAGCATTTCAAAATAAAAACCAGAAAAGGAAAACAGATTCCTTAAAATCAAATGTCTTTAATTTCTGGTTGTTTCTTCAATTTTCTTTTATTTATTTATTTTTTTAATTAAATAAATATACATTTGGCTTTTTTATTTATTTTTAATTAAAAAAACTACACACATGGCATCCTGCTCACTTAAGTGAGGTGCCACTTGTGCGTTGACTCGTTCAAAATTGGCATATGGGTCAAAACTGCAAAAGGGGCAGTACTTATGGGACTAGGATGTAGTTTATTTTGTTAAGGGGCCAAAATCGCCAGATCGTGATACTTACGAGGACAAAACATCTATTAAGCCTTAATAGTATTAGTGGGTAGAGTTTCGGCTTGTTGAATCTTAGGAGGTGTAATTGTACAATTTCAGTTTGGGGTGCAAGTGATATGTTTTCAACCAAGGGTGTAGATGAATAAGAAAAACTAGATGAATCTACAACAATTTTACTAACAACTTCACTCGAAGAATTTTTAACAAGTGTATTACCTCATATCCCGAATAGATTTAACAAGATCATATCATCTTCCTTGAAAGCCTTCTTCCCTTTCCCTTTATTCTTGCAATCTTTTTCCTTGACAACTATGTTATCTTCTTGCCCAACAAGAGCAGTGGCAGATCCACTTGATTGATAGCCTTCTTAGTCTTGCTGTTCAATAAAAAATTATTATTTTTGACTAAATCAGATAAAATAATTATTGATCAGAAGGAAAACATGCAACCAACCATAAATGATTTGGTTGATAGCCCTTCGTGATCCTCTTATTATCATTATTTTCAACCCTGAAAGGTTCTTGCCACCTGCAGCAACAACCCTATCAATTCTCGTAAGAGAGGTGAAATCGCGTTTCACATTACCAGAGGTTGTAATCGGTGCTTTGATATTATTTTTGAAGAACTAGCGATATTGATATTGGCGGTGTTGGAGCATGTGAGATTTCGGTATTGGCATTTCACATTACCATAAAGTTATGTTTTACCACAAAGTAGTGTAAACCGATTGGAAAATATCCAAATCATACATGTTCTAGATTTAAGATGTAAGATACAAAAACACAACATCAAATATGTGTGTATTTATCATAATAATTCAAACCAGATTTTATATTTATCTCTTTAGTCTGTAAGAGCTTTTATATATAAGTTATCTTAGTAAAAAATTGATTGTTCTTATACTATAGTTAATCCAAAAGTAAAAAACTTACATTCTTAGTGTAACTTTGGTCTTCATTTGGATATCTCTTCTTGCTTCCACTTGCTACACTGCACACCGTATCGTTTTTTATTCAGTCTTGGAAAAACATAATCAACATGTTTACCTGAAGATCAAGAACAATAATATGTACCTCATGGAGGTCCTGTTCCTATAACTTTCTGGCACCGTTGAAGATTGGTTTACAAATTCTCTCAATATGATTTCTGAAAAAGGAGCATCCTGACCAAAATGCATAAACATTTCTATATGATTATACAAATTCATACGTAATTCATTATGAAGTTACTCTAAGATTAAGAAATGTTCGTTGAATCAATCCACTAGTAATTGTTAACCCTAACATCGCACCTAAACAAGTGCGCAAAAATTCCACTAAATATATACTAACTATAAACAAGAATTCCATAGAAATTATGATAGAAAACCTAAATTAATGTAGTACAATTTATATATTTACAGAAAGGTTAGGATCACCTCAGCTAGCAGAGATTGATTGGAAATATTTGCGGGTTCATGTACAGCATTATATCGTAGTGCATTGTTTGCCTAGGCCAAACAACAAAGAATGTGAAAATGATGCAGATGCAGTAATATGTATCACTAACTGATTTTGCCACATGTGGTGATCATAGTACACGAAAGGACTGTCACAAATCGGTTCGCGGCAGAAAAAATCTTGCACTTGCGTATTAGTAGTATAGGATTTAATGTGAAAATATTTCAGTCAATACATCTAAATATATTGAGAACTTTATTTCTATCCAAAACTAGACTCCTATAGTGTTGATAGATAGTTTCAAGAACATTGACATGCATGGTTCAAACTACAAACCCTAGATTTTCTACTTCTTCACACTTATAGTGAGTCTAGTCACTAAATTATTTAACCATGTATCACTATTTTTTTTTTTAAAACTCATGTATCATTTGCAGAAGGGCATGCATATCTCTTTATGGACTTAGCCCAAAAATCACTACTAAAAAAACTAAATTTAGTGAGGGAAATTTAGTGAGGGAAAACGTAAAATCACTCTCTAATTCCGTCACTAAATTTTGCGACCAAGGAATTTGTGAGGAATTTCATTTTTTCCGTCACTAATTTCCCTTGCTAATTTTGCTTTTTCTAGTAGTGAATATTAACTTACGCGAGAAGAAAAAAAACCCAAAAAGGAGCTTTTTTTTTTTAATGGCAAAATATTTTATAACACTTGAACTAGAGTTCAAGAGTCAAGATGTATAGCAAGTTAAATGTTACACTCTTGTATTAAGAGGTAAGAGTACAAAAAAACAAACCAAACACAAGGTAAACACCATCACACGACCTACATAAACAACCCTTGCTACACTAATATCGACGACAAAGGGTTAAACCTAAACAACACCAAACCGAAAAAGGAGCACGTTTGATTGCTAAATAATATAGTAATAAGAATTTAATATGTTTTTCTTTCATACAAAAATTATATATAAGTTTCATTTTTTATGGTCGTCAAAAATAACATTTTTCTGCTTTTTTAATACCCTAAACATGCAAGCATCCATGAAATCATTGAAAATATGTTGATCTGATCTAACAACAAAGATTAAAATTTAGATGAAAAGGTGGCACTTTTCTTGTAGGGTTAAAGTATGGACAAAAAACCTACTTAACCCTAATACTAACAAGGGAAACCAAAAACTAACAAAAGAAACATATTAAAGCAAATAACAATTGAAAAGAAGAAGAAAAACTTAAAATTTACCAGAAGTGACACCGAAGGAGAAGCAAAAGTGAAGTTAACAAGAATATGTTTGTGGAGAAGAGAAATCCTTGAGGCCCTAAAGACAAGTTTGTGTCACGTCTGTGTGTAATGTAATATAACCTTGATAATAAAACCCTAAACTTTTTATTGGAATTTGATTATGTATAAAGATGGAAATCTTCACTACGTATCTCGAAAAAATTGGATGTTACTACTATTAATTACTTAGATTCAAATCTTTTTCCTAATAACTCTTAAAAAAAAAGCTAAAATATGGTTTTAGTCCCTGCAAATATGTCTCGTTTTGGTTTTAATCCTTGTAAAAAAAAAATTGTTTTTAGTCCCTGCAAAATTTGAAAATAGTCCCTGACCCCACTTTTGTGATGATCTGCATACGTGGCACATTATAACTGAATCAATTTTGTAGTTTTTGGTCCCTGCAAAATATTTTGTTTTTAAAAAAAGTCCCTGCAAAATTTTTTATTTTTGAAAATAGTCCCTGGACTATTTTCAAAAATAAAAAATTTTGCAGGGATCAAAAACAATTTTTTTTTTACAAGGACTAAAACCAAAACGAGGCATATTTGCAGGGACTAAAACCATATTTTAGCCAAAAAAATATCCTTTTTGTTGGGGAGTCCAGAGAATGTCGAAGTGACATTGAGTTAAACGTTAAGAAATCGAAATTCTTAAGACATTAGGTATATGTGTTTTCTATTTTATATAGTTACTAATATAAGACATAGTTACTCACACTTGATTTCCAACACTTTTTCTAATAAAAAGGTTACTTTTTTTTATATTAAAAATTATGTATAACTTTTTTTTAATAAGCCAAAAATGAAATATAATATTTTATGTTAGAAAAATCAGAACATTATCAAACCAATACTTTATATGACATGTGTAACTTTTTATATTTCATTTAAATTTTATTATTGTTGTTGTTGTTTTTGAACCTACTTTGGTTGGCCCGTAGTTAGTAAGCTTACGATCTGAAAGTGTGCTCCTCCTCAATATCTCACAGGCTCGATTCTCTTCGGTAGGTGGGTTAATTTAGTTTCTTAAAAAAAATATCTTTTTATCTAATTAAATAAATAAAATTAATTCTAATTTTAAACTTGATCTGATTTTAATTTAATTTTTTAATCAAGTTTATTCTGCAGCAAATAGAAAACATTATTTCCAACATTGTTTCCATTGAAAAAAACATTGTTTTTTTTTTTGGTACAAAACATTGTTTGTTTTTAAAAATTATAAATACCAAATAATTCTATGTACTCGTTATGTATTTATTACTACCTTCGTCCCTAAATATAAGACCTTTTTGAAAAAAAAATTTGTCTCTTATTATAATAAGACCCCTTTGTTACTTCCAAGTGCATTAATTAATTTTTCACCATCATACCCCTGTTTATTTTGTATATTTTTCTTCAATCAACATTAAATATTATATTGAAAACATAAATTAACTCTCTCTCTTAAGGATAAAATTGTAAAATCAATAACAAATTTATTATCACTATCAATTTTCTTAATTCTCGTTATTTTTTCTAAAGGGACCTATAATTAGGAACGGAGGTAATATTTATTACTTTTAAAACCGAAGATCACAAAAATTACGTGTCATAATCTTTTCATTCTAGTATTTTAGACACAACAAAAACGTGTAGCATTTAATACAATCTTTAAGATCCGAAATTTTTTCAAAACAAAAAGGAATTAATTTAATTGTGTTCTTCAAATCATAAAAAAAATTATTTGTTTGATCAAGTCATTAAAGGAAAATATTGATAGGAAGTCATTAAAGGATTTTTTTTAGGGGAGGAAGTCATTAGAATTATTGTTACCGTAAACCACTTGGGTTGGCAATTGAGGCGGATATTGGCTTGAGACTTTAGAATGTGCTCCTCCTCAAAATCTCACATTCAATTCTCTCCGATTGCAAATTAGGTGGGCTAAATACTCATATATATATTTATTTATTTTTTGTCAAGTAACCTAGTAGCTACAGCTCACACAATTTAATTGTGGAGAAGTGGGGTGTCCAGGGTTCGAACCCCGGCCCCTGCATATAATATGCAATATCCTTGCCAACTGAGCTAAGCTCACGGAATTACTCATATATATTAGTAAAAGCAAAAAAAAATACAAATAAAGTAAATTTTTAATTCTTTTTATGATAAAAGTAAATTTTCTTGATTCAAGGGGAACAACCACGAAGGAAATACATTTTTTTATAAGAAAAAAAAAGTATTACATAAATACTGTACATAACAAGGGCATCTCATGTAAACTTAATTTTAAACAATCTATCTTATGTGAGAATGTTTATTAACTATTGTCTATTTTTAAATAAGGACCGGCGATTTTGGTGGTGAATTTAAAAGCAGAGCAAGAAAAATAATTTCCGGAAATATAATAAAATATATATAATTTTCTAAAAAATATATAATGATTTAAACAAATAATTTGTGGGCCCTAAGGAATCTCAAAGAAGAACACATGATGCACCTGTATCTTCTTAAAAAAAAAAAAAAAATTGTCCATCTATCTACTCGTACAATCTCTGTCGGATCAAACAGTAAAAACTAAGGATGGCAAAGCGGGCCGATTTGCCCCGTTTAAGTTCATTCCGTCTAAGCCCGTTTAAAATGAGACGAGCAGAGTCCAAAATATCACTATGTCCTGTTTAGTGGCGGACAGACGAGTTGGCGGGCCGTCCCGTCAAACAAAAAAAAAAATAGAGGAAAAAAATAACTTTTTTAATACTTTTTATTTATCAAGGATGAGGAGATCTTTGATGTCCTGTACATAGGAGTAGGCTCCTTGTGAATATGGACACAATGGAATGAATCCATGTAGAAAATAACATGACGAAAGTTGATGCATATATGATTAGAAGAGTTCCATGGACCAGAAATATTAGTAAAACAACCGGAGTTCCGATTAGAGCTTAGAAATGTTAGTTTGTGTTTAAGCCAATTGAGCACATCTGGATCAGAAAAAACTCAACAGTGATGAAGCCTAGAGCATGTCAAAGATTCTTATAATGCAATGAAGGAATGTATGTTTCTTTAGAGGAGGAGAAACGGTAATGTATGTCGTCGTCATTTAGGAGAGCCCTATAGTAGGTACAAAATTGTTAACCCATATACATCATCAACCGTTCCCGTTTCTCACTCATTATCTGGAATTCCTCCCTCGACCTCTCTTACTTTCGCGGTGACCTAGACGAGCTTCTTGGAGAAATCTCTAGTTTTCCACTTAAAATCACGTCACTCAATCTTGGAGAGCTTCTTGCAACATTAAATCTATCGGTATCCCTCCTCATAGCCGATTGTTTCCCTTTGCTGGAAGAACTCTGAGGAAGGTATTGGTCAAATTTTAATTAAGGAGATATTTAAACTAATTAGCCTACTGTTCAAGAAGGAAGCTACGTGGAATAAAGGCATTGAACTTGTCACATACAAGTGTTAAAGATGGAACACTCTATGTGATCACAATTAAGAGTTGTTCTGGACTTTTGCAACTCTACCTTGAAAATTGTTGTCGTATCACAGGTAAGGGAGTGATGCATGCTGTAGAAAACTGCACGCAGCTGAGAGAGATCAATTTGAGGGGCTGTTATAGAGTGAAAGATGACATTGTTGCTTCAATGGTATCTTCTAGGTCATCATTAAGAAAGATAATTGTTCCACCTAACTTTCGTTTCCCGCGAGAATGATAAGGAAAACTTCTTGAGTCATGTAGGCCTTCTTCGCTAGTATTCTGAAACTGCTTTGCTGGCTGAAGTTTAAATTCTAAAATGTAAGACGTTATGTTTTCGAAATTCCTTTGTAGAATAAATTTGTGTATTAATTCTACAAATTTATTTTACAACTGACATGATTTTTATTTTATTTTGTTTCGACTTGCCAACTGTGAATATTTCGCTATGGTTTTGTTTGCCTTGCATTATATTCATTTTCTACCAATGATTTTGGTCATGTTATCCTGCTTCTCTAACTCTTCTATTGTTCTTGTCTTGGTATAATCAAAAGCAGAGTTAGAGGATATTGATTCAGGTGATTCAATTGAAAAAGTTGACAGATATGCTTCAAAACCTGAAAACAACGAGGATAATGATTATGTTGGGGGAAGAGGAGCATAATTAGATCTTTTATCACTAGTTAAAACTTTGAACTATTTAGATATTGAGTTTTAAGTTAAGTCACTTTTAATTTATTTTTTTAACCGTTTTGTGGCTTCCGCTATTTGTCATATCGGATAGAATCAACTTAGTATTAATGCTTATCGTATTTGGACAACCATAAAGCTACATGGTTCATATTAGTGCCTTTCATCCTTGAGTTTTACTTCTCAGGTTGATGTCTTTTACTTAAACTCATAAATCTAAAGAATCATGTTTTTTTCTTTCTTTGACAGAACAAAAAGAAGCATAGTTAATAAAAGAGTTAAAGAAACATGATGTAAATTTTTAAGGGACAACAATATGATCATCAAATATATATTCACCACAGAAAAGAAAGAAATGGAGATAAAGAAAATGACATTTATTAGAAACTAGATGTTCTGAATGACAAAAGTTACTTCCTTCACCACAGAAGGTAAAACTAAAAAGCAAAATTATCCAAATCCAAATAAGGGATAAATAAAAAGCCCCTTAACTTGAACATTGTTCAATATAAAAAACAAAAGAAAAGAAAATCATAAGTTTGAAAGTTTCAATAATCTTCATCCTATGCTCAGAATATATACTGAACAAAGGACCATTTTGAAGAACTAGGCCATGGTACTTGAATCACAACCATGAACTCTTTATATTCAAAATCAACTTCTTTGCCATCAATTCCACAAGCCCTTGGTTTCTCTGAAGCATAGACCCTCATCTCACCAGCACCTCTAATTCCAACTTGCACCAAATCTTGAGCCTCAAGATATTCAAATGACTGAATTGCCCCACCATTGTTTAGCATGTTAACCAAACCAATAGGAGCAAACTTCAAGGACTTTTTAGGAAATAAAGTGACTGGAGAAACAGTTATAAGCTCAAAGTTGAATGGCTCCAAAGAGATTTCTTCAATTTCAGATGGAGAGAAAAGTTTCAGCTTCTTGGCTTGGCTGAAATACAAAGCAAAAACTTGAACTCCTTCAATGGGAATTGGATTCTTTCCACTGTTCCATTCAATGTCTTTGATGTTGATCTTAGTTGATACCGAATGTGAAAACTCAGAAGCACATTTGTTTGATCTTATCTCGCGAAACCATCCTCCTCCTTGGCAGTTAAACACACCAAGAACTCCAGTGTACTGTTATAAAAAAAAAAAAAAGTGTTAATTGTGAATCGCAGAAAATAATGGTTTATTCAAACTTCGTTATGCTATAGTGTTATAGTGCTGATATAGCTGCTATATATTTGACAACACTTTATACTAACAAGTATATTGCGGAACAATAATGATTTGATCAAATTATGTGTCGTAGCAACTATTCTACCGACTTTGAACATCTCTAGTCTCTCCAGCTAGATCAAGTCATTGGATTAACCAATAACTTAGACTTCAATGGAGAGTCGAGAAGATTACAAAGGATATAAATTCAAATTCTCAAATTGGATCTTCTACAACCGACATTACTGTAAAGACAGAGCGAAATTATATTTCGCTAACGTTCTACGATCCATTTCACCGTAAAGTCCATTGTAGAGGATCTGAATACATCATTTCTACATAATGATAGGATTGGAAATTTGGATCAATTAAAATTCAAATACATGTTATGAAAGTGAGGAGAGAAGGCTTACCTTATTGAGGTTCCAAATTTTGAGCATAGTTTTGCCATCATGTAAAGGATCAGAAAAGAGACAGTCCTTAGTTGGGAGAGCATAGGTTTCACATCTAAGGATGGTACCATCAGGCAAAGCTAGTTTCTTGAGAAGGTCAAAATTGTGATTTCCAACAGTGTCACTTATGTAAATTGGACCACCAGATATGGCTCTAGAAGCTGCATGAAAAGCAGCACAAGGGTGTGTAGATTGAAACATATCCCAATCTGGTTGGATGAAATTTCCCATCCATAAGCTATTGTATGCACAATGCACCATGTGACATCCTTGTAGCCAATATGTACCATTTGGATCACCATATGGGTCAGTGCACCAGAAATCATCACCTGTTTTTCAATCCAAGGAAAATTCAATTAACTAAATCATTTTTATATCATATGTTGCTAGCAAATATTTCAAAGAGTTTAGTCACAATCATTCATATATATGTGCAAAAAGTATTTGTGATTGAAATAAGATGTTTTTAATGATCGGATGATTATGAATGATTGTCAGTATAAAAATATTTACACAAATAATGTATTTGGTTCAAATTGCAAAGTGAATTTCTTAATTAGAATCTCTCAGAACAATGCGAAATAACAGAACACGTGTAATACTACTAGTTAAGGTTAGAAAATTGGTTTATGTGACATACCAACACGACCAAGGGATATGGCTTCAGTTCCAAGCAACATGAAATCATTGCAATGTTCCATGCTAGCAATGACACCATTACCATTGAAATGTTTTTTCACTGAAGTTGAGAGAGCTTTGTAATATGCTTTGGCCAAATCAACTCTTCCACCATACTTCTCACCCACCATCTCTAGCAACTGATTACAAATTAAACATCAATATATGTCAAAACTAAATATATATGTAGAAACTAAGAAAAATGTTGAAACTTATTGAATTGAATATATCTCATGAATAGTCACTTTACTATTTGCATACTTAGTTTTCTTTTTGTCAGAACTTAAACCCTGGACTTTTACTTCTCAACTTATTTAATCATTTAACTCAAACACTAAAAAATGTTACTAAATAAATACTCAATTAATTAAATTAAATTGTTAATGTAAATCCATTGTATAAGAATAAAAAATAAAATAAAAAATAAAAAGCATGTCATGATAGTTTTCATGTGACTGGTTCTAAATTAAGTAGATGTTAATACTAGATTAATGTGTGTTTAAGAAAAAGAGACAAATCAACACAAATGAGGGAAAAGTAGTAGGCTAGGAGCACAATTTTTAGAATTTAAAAAGAAACAGATAACGTGCCGACCAAAATAGTCAAAATAATTAGGACGTAACTTTCAAATAAAAGTAAAAACACGTTAACAATATCTCCCCTTTTTTTTTGCAACAAAAGGTTATAGTAGATATAATGAGATTGACTCTACAGACAGCTTGACCTATCATTTTTCTTTTGACAAATTGACCAATCATTTTTTTTGCATTTGTTTAATTTGTGAAACATACCGACATAACAAAAAAATAAAATAAAATTTCAAACAAATATATTAAGATAACGTAAGAAGGAAGTCAAAAACATTTTTCTAACACCTTATTTTATCATTCAGCTAAATACGAACATATGATTAGTTATGAAATGACTTGAAATGGATTTGGTCAAAAAAGCTAAATATATTTACCTAAACTTTTTATAGAAAAAGAATTCGAACAAAACATTATTTGTCTCCTATATTTGTTAAAAATTAGGACAACAAAAAAAAAAAAATCAATTCATAATAGATACATATACCAAATACTCTATCATGCTTCTCAACAAGAAAATAAAAATAAAAATAAAAATCAATTCATTATAGACATTACACATTCAAAAAAATATATATACACAAAACTTTCATGAATTATTGTTGAAGGCATAAAAGTTCAACTAAATTTATTCAAACGGACTTGTATATATAAAAGTAAAATAGATTTCTTTTCAACTTGCGTTAAAACTAATTTTTGCAGGAGACCTTAAATATTAGTTATGTTAATGTCATTGATTTTTGTACATTGGTTAAGAAAAAAAAATGAACAGTTTAATAACTATACACAACAAACGATATATGAACATATAAATATGACTAACATAAAAAAAAAATAAAAAAAAAAAAAAAAAAAAAAATGTGTGGTTGTGAAATTAAAATGGAAGGACTTACATGGATGACATCAACCTTGACCCCATCAATTCCAGACTCTTCCAAAAGAGAGTGAATACCTTCATACATTTGATCAACCAAATGAGGAGGAACTAACCCAACACCATTATTAACAATCTTATCAACAGCCAAATCCTCCATAGTAGTTTCCAATCCAACGGTTAACTTAGGCTTCTCCACAATAGCTTCAGGTAGACCCTCAACATTAGGTCTTATCCCACCCCAATAACCACATAAAGCATGCCACACATACACATATTCAACACTCTCAAAACCTTTTTTTAGTTCCTTAACAAATCCACCTAACCCTAAACCTTTTTTATAATCCTTAAACTTACAATTCTCTTCAAATTTTATTAACCTACATGGCATTTGTTCACCTGCAGCCGTACGATTAATCCCATCATTAGTATCAATTGGATCATCATCATGGGCTATAGATTGCCAACCATCATCAATCAAGACAAAGCCAGGTGGACAACCACCATCAGATAAATCCTTAACACCTTCCCAAACTCCTTGAGGGTGTACCTTAAGATAAAATGCATCCCATGTACACCATCCAAATTTATCCACTATTCCGGGGACAGTTTTTTCTTCTAGAAGCTTAAAGGTTCCTAAGTGGGCCCTCACAGTTTTCATTGCTTCTTTCACAAGCTTAAATGGATCATTACCCGCGTGAAGGTAAACAACAGCGTTGTATCGAGAGTCAGTTACTAAAGTTGAACTACTCTCGACACAGACAGCAACGTTGTCGTCATCACCGGGTTGTAAAGAAGCTCGGAAAGACCCTTCTATTATTGGAAGTAATAGAACATAGGGTCGACCAGAGTTTGGATCTGAACCCGGATTTGGATCCGAGTTCTGGAGCATGAGGAATTGGGTCTCGGTTTCTAAGTCTTTGCCATTTGAACCGGTCCAAAGAGTGGTCCACCACACTTTAAATCGGAAAATGCTAGTAAAGTTTATGTTTTTGAGCTTTCCAATGTGTGCAACATGGCGGCTTTTCGCTTCGTTGGCTTCAAAACCAAGGAAGCAACCGTTGGTTGCGGTGACGGTGGTGGACGGAGTGGTAGTGGTGGTGATGTTTTTGGGGACATCAGAGAGGATGACGTGGTTGTTAACTTTTAGAGTTGAGTCGGATAGGGTGAAGGTGAAGGGTGAATTGGGACAAGGGTTAACATGTTTGGTGGTGGTGATAATGTTGTCGGTGTTGTTTCTGGTTGAGTTTAGGGTAGGGTTTGGAGGAGACATTTTTTTTAGGCTAGGGTTTCTAATTGAGAATGAGAAAGTTGGAATGATGGATGTGTAATGTTAACGTGAGAGAAGAAAGGTGCTAGTGTTTGTGTATATATAGAATTTTGTGGTGAGTGAGAGAGTGTAATACTTGTGAGAATATTGAATGAGAAAATAATGGGATTTCGTGTGCTAAAAATGTGCTATGAATGAATATGAGGATATTTGATTTGGTATGTTTTTGAATATTTGATGAAATGAATTAAAACTTGCTTGTTTTGTTATGTGATATGGTTTGGATGATGGATCAATAAGGCAAGAATTTATGTGTATTTATAGAGATGTGAATGTGATTTGTCATGCATAATAATGGGACCAAAGGAAGGTGTGGCGAAGGTTGGTTTTGAGATTATATATTTTTTATTTTGTGGTGTTTTTTAATTGGTGGTGTGTGTCTGTTTTCTATTTCTTAACCAATTTTTTTGGCTCATTTAAAAATATTTTGATGCATTCCAAAAAAAAGTTTGATGATGTCAGTGAATCGAATAAACATGGATCTTGACTTTGTAGGAGATTTTATTTGGAAAAGTTCTTTTTTTCTTTGTCAAGTTTAAAAAAGTTCTTTAAAATAGTTAAATATTAACAAAATTACATAATTGAATTATCATCCCTAAAATACTTACTAGCAATCCAAATATCCAATAAAAACTTTGGATATCGAATTGTTCATTTTATTTGCTTTTTTTTTCTTGTTTCTAATAAGTTTTTTCCGTTGTTTTTTTTTTTTTTAAGAAATTTTTTCCGTTGTTAAACTATTGAACTTTTTTTGTCAATTATTTTAATGGCTAATAAGTGGGCAATTTGAAGTTCGAACTTCAACCCTTACATATTTTTATCTTCAAAAAATATCTTGTTTGAAATATGACGTCGAATATAAAAATATTTGTACATCTCTCTTTTGTGATTTGAACATTGATTTGTCAAGTTGTTGCAGCCTATATCATCTTCTGCTAGATCAAATCTCTTGTAAAAATAATTTATTTATTTATTAATTTAATTTAAAATGTAACGCGTTTGAGTAAAAAGAATAGCGTTTTTCTAAAATATTTCGTCCTTATAGTATAAAAAATAATAATTCTCCCTTGATTTTGGGTGTGTCTAATTCCTTGATTTTGGGTTAGGTTATATACGGTAGCTTTTTTATTTTGCCAAATATTTCTTTTTTGGGTCAAGTATATAGAGGTTCTTTAATTAGTATTAATTGGAAGATATTATTTGATCTTCCTTACTCTGCAATCTTAGTACATTTTTTCTGGTAAGTTTTCTTTTTTCTTTTCCTTTATTAAAGAATATTTTCCGGTAAGCTGATATTGTTTTTTTTAGTCTTCTTCTCTATAATCTCTATAATGAAAAAGGATTCTTGTTTTTTAAATCTCTTTTGCTTTTACCTTATTATTAATGTTTATATATTTTTAATCTTTAAAATATATTTTATTAGAAAAACCGATGTGATTGTGTTCTTTTTTGTGGTGGTCAGGGTTTAATGTGGTTCTGTTCTAATGAAAGGAGTTAGACTCACATAATAATATGGCAAACATAATTTTTAATCCCGACCAGGAGGTAATTTTTTAGTAAAAAAATGAATTTTATTTAAAACACATATATGTGATTTGATTTTTAAGTATTTTGCTTAAGTTTTTTCTTTAATTTATACGATCTATGTTTATGTTTTAATATATAAAAATAAGTTGTTTATCCAAATAGAGTCTTATTATATCATATACTAACTTATCAAATATAAGGCTGAGATTGAATACGATGCAATACCCTTTCACTTCTCTCTTATATTGGTCACCAAATCAGTCATTATTATTCCTCGAAAGAAAGTTAGTAATTATTAAAACAAAGGTATGTTGACCCAATATGTAGCAAAAAAAAAATTAAGAAGAATATGTATCGAATATCGATTTAGTGGCTTTGGACCCTCTCAATTGTAGGTTATGTGAATGATATCATGTTAAAATGTATTGAATTTTTTTTATCAAACAACATAGTGTTGGA
This sequence comes from Medicago truncatula, assembly GCF_003473485.1. Classification (NCBI taxonomy): domain Eukaryota; kingdom Viridiplantae; phylum Streptophyta; class Magnoliopsida; order Fabales; family Fabaceae; genus Medicago; species Medicago truncatula. The sequence goes on along the minus strand of NC_053047.1, from coordinate 491,766 downwards.
GCTCATGCATTTTAAAAATGAAAAAAATAAGGTGTTTGAGGTTCAAACATTAACTTCTACATATATTATATATTGTATCTACTAAGGACCAATATATTGAACTCTACAACTTAAGTAAATTGTAAGTAGAGTTGAGTTAATTTTAATAGGGAGATCATTCACATCATCTCGTCTGCAATATAATAAATGTGGTAGTTGAGATTTTGCAACAAAATAAATGTTAATTTTTATTCTGTGGTAGTTGAAATTTTGAAACAAATAAATGTTTTTTGTTTAATTTATTGTCAAACAAAACAATGGCACGTGGCATTGAGGTTGGTTAGTGACGGTTAGAATAAGTTAAGAACAGTTGATGAGTCAAGAGTCAAGGTTGAAATGAGACACAAGATTTTGGGGCACATGGCAGTCCAATATGAATTTGAAGAAGATTTAGATAAGATATAATAAAAACAAGTATGGAATATTCTAATGTAGATGTCGGTGGGAAAGGGTAACATATGCATGAGTGTGGTTGAACAATCAAAAAGGATAATATAACAATAATAATTGGTAGCTAATAAAGTGTTCAATAACGTGTAATCGTGTATAATGAAGTTTTGAAGTGTCACACGTACCAAACATAACGGTAATACCAGCATTTCCTTTAGCTTATATAGTCTTATATTGAAGGGTGGTTACCGACCATAAACATAGCATTATGGATAGAGTTGTTGATTCTATACAATTTAAGGATAAAATCAGTTTTTAATTGTCTTGTAGTTTTATTCACTTAAAATAATTTTATTTGAGATGTATCTGATACTAAATATTGCACGTTTTGCAGTTGTGATTTGAATTTTAATTCATTATATTGTAAAAATTAAGTCAATTCTTTTTTTTAGATAGATAAAATGTCAAAATCATCATAAACTTACACACAAAAACGAAGGTCTCGAGATTCGAACCCTAATTGTAACGTCCGACGTATCAATTTCGACATTTTTATCAATTAAGCTGGGATTAATGGAACAGCGTTAAGTCAATTATATTAAATCCAACTCATTAAACTCCATTCTAATAGTACATTTAACTTACATTTTTTTTTAAAAGCATTTCCAAAGATGTGTTTTTACATTTTATAACATAAATTGAGTTATTTGCATTAATTGAAAACAAAATATGGGAGTGTTTTTTAATTCGCCTATTCAAAGATGAATTAGTTGTTGAATAAGAAGAAGAATGATGATTGGAAGCAAGTACATCACCTCAATTTTTTCTTATCAACCTTATGTTAAATCACATTTTTTCAACCTTATGTTAAATCACATTTTTTTTTGCGTAAAAAGAACAAATTTAACCAAGTACATCACCTCAAATTTTTTTTTGGTTACAAGTACATCACCTCATTTTAACTAAACATACCTACAGTTATTTTATTTTTAAAGGATAATCCAAAGTAACTTTCGTAGAGAATCAATTTTTCTTAATTTAATAGTCTTAGTTGATTGCTTTATAAAGTCGGTAACAAAGGATTAAAAGTTTGAAACTAATAGAGCAATGACTATACAATTTCTCATGCAATAATTTATTTTTCCCCAGTAAATTAAATGAGAAACTTCTCACTACGAAGTATTTGAGCACATATTGAGTGCATTTGAGTATGTATTATTTCTATTTGTAAATTTAACATGACTTCATTGAGTCAATTGACCAACCTTGTCGAGTCTTGTGCAATATATTGAAGTCCACAAGTTTATTTTTAATTTTTTCGAGGTTAAAGAAGTATCAGGATCTTATAGCAACTAATTTTATTTCATATTTGTTCATTATAAAATTGTTTGTAACTTCTCTTGTTTGGGCAAGGTTTTTCATTTTTTTTTCTTCAAATAGTCTAGTAGCAAAGGACCACATACATTAAACGTTAGACTATTATTTTTTCCATCCTATGTCTTTCCTCGCGCGCTTTATTTTTTTCCAATTTTATCTCTGGTCCGGATTTCGTTTTCCGGATTGCATTGTTAGAACTTTGCAGATGTTTCCGGATTTGAAAATCCAGAATAATGTTTTACCAGAACTTTTGCAATTTTAATCTTCAAAATTCGTAAAATAAAATAAAAAAAACGAAAATAAAAAGATGCAAACATAAAAACAACTCATTTTATTAATATATGAACAATACATTACAATAATTTTCAAGCTTTTTAATCTTATTACACAAGATCCTAAATCTATTTATACTCTTAACTTATTACATAAGCAATACCAGTGGCTCCAGCCACCGGTGGAGAGGAAAGAGGGGGGAGGAAAGAAGATGGCGGGGAAGAAGAAACTAATGCTGCCTGATAGGATATACCAGTAGCTTTGGTGTTGGTGGGGAGACATATGGGGCACAAGGGCCTCTAGGGAACAAGAGACCATGATGGTCAACATGACACCCAGGCAAACCAACCTCACACCCAGACTGACCCCTTCCCTATTGACCGATCATATGACCCCTGATGGATTTCCAAAGAGGCCTCTTTCTATGAAAGGCTAACGATGGAAACCCATCGTTGTAGAGGATAAGAGGAGAAAGAAGAAGGTGTGCAAATGTTTGAGGAAATGAATCATATTTATAGCGGAGGGGGATTAAAAAAATGTGGGGAAGCCATCAATTCCGGTCAAAAAACGTGTAGAAACACATTTTTCGACTTGACCACCGTCAAAAACGTTTGAAAAACGTTTTCTTTGTGGTGCAGACCACCGGCCAAAAGCTTCTGGTGTAATCCGAAATGTATAATCCGAAACATACGATGTTGGGGTGAACAATGGGAAACTTGAGACTTTGATACTCTATAAATACATTCTCTCCGGTTTTCAGCTTCAACACCTATATAGATACTCCTTGATGCCTCCTTGATATACAGATAACTCAAAAATATAAAGAGGTTGCTATGAGTTAGATCTGGCTGTCTGCCAGATGAATATGTCATTTGGCAAGGCAGCAAGATCTAACTCAAAGAAATCCTCTTGAAAACACATTCCCAAAAGATTCATCATTTATGTTATTATGGTTTTTTTTAACTGTTTATTTGTCTCATGTTGCTTCAATTTATGTTATGTACCTTTGTTCTATTTTTTTCAAGGCATTTGCAACGAAAACGATCCAAACAAAAGGGTCTGATGCAGTTCAAACTTTAAAATCTGGAATAGCTTCATGCATTCTAGATTATAAAATCCGAAAACCCTCAGTAACATTTTGGCCGGTGACGTTTCACCAAAGGTTATGCCGGTTAGTGGAGTTTTAGTACGTTTTTTTGGACGGTTTTGAATGAAAAATAAGTTTTCCTTGACTTCTAAATTACCTATGACTTGTTTTAGGCTATAAAAAGGCTTGAATCTTTAACATTTTCCTTCATTCTTCTCCACCCTCCTTTCTTACACTTTCTTCAAAAAAAATTAGTTTTATAGGTAGATTTTAGGATTGTTAGTGGTGTCATGGTCATTGCTGACCGCTCATACGACCTCTGCAATTGCATTGCAGCTTACACGGGGGTCGTATAACTGTCAACAGAGACCCTTGACATCAAAGAAAGACACAAAATATCCATATCATATTTGTCCGGATTATATATTCCGAAAACACTAATAATATGGTCCGGATTATGTAATCCGGACTAGGGGTATTTATGGAATTTTTGCAGGCGCGCGAGAAGGCAACATGGTGGGAAAAATAATAGTCTAAACGTTAAGAAGTGGAAAATCAATGTTTAAACCCACAACCCAACACATCAAAGAGGAATGCTAGCAACACACATTTTAACATACACACTTTTCAACACACCCCTTTATTGGTCAAAATTCATACGAGTCTCACCAAATCATGTGGGGCCATATAAATTTGGTGGGATCAATGTGAATTTTAACCAATCAAATAAAGTGTTTTGAAAAATGTTTATTAAAATTTGTGTTGCTAGCATTTTTCACACATCAAATCACCTAAATTGTTTAGTCTACTCAAACTTCAATGTCAAGATAACACTTTGATTTCCTCCACCATATTGTCAACCCATTTCACGTCTTTTTTTTAAATGATTGTCAAATCACCCAAATTGTTTCATGCTAAATTAGCCGAAAACATTATGAGTTTTATTACTCCCCCATCTGCATTCCAACACTTCCAATGGACACACAAGTTATGAGGAATAATGAAATTGAAGTCCAACCACTTCACTACCTCTCCCCAAATAATGCTTGTCACTTTACAATGAAGGAAACATAATTTTATTTTTTAAAATATATTTATAATAAAAATAAATAAATAAATCAAAAATAAGATGAACATGTTCATCATCTTCATCTTCTTTCTTTAAATCTTCATCATTTATGTTATATTAACCTAATCTTTATCTTTGAATTTTTGAATCAAAAAAACTCTACTCAGGTATATCTTCAAATGTGGGGGTGGGAATAGGTCAGGCCAGACCAGGCTTTGATAGGCCTGAGCCTGGCCTACGAAAAAATTTACAGGCCTGAGTCTGGCCTATGGTCTATCATAGGCCGTTTTTCTAGGCCTGATCTGGCCTATTTAAAAGCATGGACTTGCCTGAAAGCCTAATTACATGCCTACTTAACATTAAGGCCATCAAATAGTTCATTTGGCCTACTAAATAGGCTAAACAGGCTTTAAAGCATACTTAAAAGCCTATTTCACTATAAGTAAATTTTAACTAGATTAAAGCTTAATTAAAAGCCTATAACAACAAAGTCTACTAAGGGACTAATAGATAGAGAAAGAAATGTTTATATTTTTCATGTATGCAACTATTTTAATATAAAAAAAAAAACATTTTTTAATAAATAAGTATTAATAGGCCGGCCTATTAGGCTTAACAAGCTTTTCTGAAAGCCTAAGCCTGACCTATTTAACCAAACAGGCTTTCTAAAAAGCCTAAGCCTTGGCCTATCAACTAAACAGGCCAGACCAGGTCGTAGACCCCTGTAGGCCGGCATGGCCTATTCCCAACCCTATACAAATGTCATAAATCTATGTTATATTTACCTCAAATCTTCTTCTAAACACAAAAATCAAAACCCTTAAATTCTCAATAAATCTTTAGTCTCTTCAATCATCCACCGTTACTACTTACCACCAACCTTTTGATCTTGTTATTTTATTATCGTTGTTAATATTAATTTTTCACTGTAGCTACCTCTAACCACTAACCCTTTGATCATCAATATTTCTTAGATGTAACCCCTGATTTTGTGTTTTCCAATTGTTCATTGTTCTCTTGGCGGCAAAACAAGTTTCAGCATTATTATTTTTCCTCTTCTTGTTCTCCATGATGTTGTGTTCTCCTATTATTGTCGTTGTCGTTCCTAATTTAATGTTTCAACAACTAATTTAAAGCTAAGAGTTCTTTGACTTTTGATTTCTGAAAATTTAAAGCTTCAACAACTAATTTGTTTCAGCAACTAATTTATTGTTGTTGTTCCTAATTTAATTATTGAGAATTTGGGTTTTGATTTTTGTGTTTAGTAGAAGATTTGAGGTGAATATAACATAAAATTTTTGTTTTTGATTTAAAGTTTTGCATGATTTTTATGCATCTAACAACAAAGATGCACTAACTATTTTCTATTATATAATTTGAGAGGTTATAATAATTTGTTTTGAGATGTATATATAATTAGGAAAATGCTAAGAAGTTGTTTAGGACACTTAAGAAGAAGTTTAAAATAAACAGTTTATGATTTGTATATTCAACACATTGAAACATGAAAAAATAATTTTTTTGTATGAAAGTCATCAATTGTTTTTAGTTTACGATGTTTTACTATAATTGTTTCTTTTATTAAATTAGTCATTTTTTTGATTTATTTCATACAGAGTTCAACGCAAAAGTTTGGCATGATTAGACACTACTTTAAGCCAAGAAATCACAATGTATACTTTGCAAGTGAGGTAATTTTGAACATGATTTCATAATTGAAGACTAAATTTTGAAATTGATTGCCCCATTTCTTATCATTTCAGATTAATAATTGAAGGCTTAAATATGATATTAGTCCCTGTAATTTGGGTCGGTTTTGAATTTCGTCCCTGTAAAAAAAAAAACTTTGAATTACATCCCTGTAAAAAAAAAAATTGTTTGAAAAAGGTCCCTGGCCTCACATTTTTTATGATGTGCCATGGTTTTTGCCACGTGGCAGTTGCTGACTGTGCAACTTATGCCACGTGGCATGCCACATAATATTAATTTTTTAAAAATAATTTTTAAATTCTAAAAATTGTTTTTAAAATTAAAAAATCTGAAAAAAATATTAAAATTATTTTCTGAAATTATTTTTATCATATAATTTCCAAAAAGAAATTATTTTTTTAAAAATTATAAAATCTAAAATTTCGGAAAAAAATAATTCGAAAAAAAATGAAATGATTTTTTTAATTTTTTTTTAAAAATATGAAGAAAAAAATATAATTTTCAAATTAAAAAAATTAATGGTCGAAAATTTAATTTAACAGTTTTTTTTCGATTTTTTTAAATGATTTTTGAATTTATTTTAATATTTTTTTAATTTAAAAAAATAATTTTCAAAACTTTAAAAATAATTTTAATTTTTAAATTACGTGGCTGCCACGTCAGCACCACGTGGCAAAAGTTGCACAGTCGGCAACTGCCACGTGGCAAAACCCATGCCACATCATCAAAAATGTGGGGTCAGGGACCTTTTTCAAACAAAAAAAATTTACAGGGATGTTTTTCAAACTTTTTTTTTTACAGGGACGAAAATCAAAACGGGCCCAAATTACAGGGACAAAAATGATATTTAAGCCATAATTGAATTAGTGGATTGGCAAAGCAGTGAAGTAGTCACAATCAGCGGGAGTTGGTCGAGTTATTCATTAATTTTGACAATGTAGCATTGATTGATCAGCTAAATATTAAAATATATGCTGGTATGTCATAAGTATTTGTTATTTCACTGTTGCGTTAGAGTAACAATGTCTGCCCATAAGCTTGCCGCAAGAGTGCTTTGAGATTAGTTGTTCAAGAGCCAACCGATTGTGACTCATACTTATGCGGTTTCGGATGTATAAATCACATATCTGTTTTAACATGCGTTCGAAAAAATGAAATAACTCTTGTCAAAGACTATCCGTTGGTTTTCAACGATCAACTTTGTTATGCAAAAAAGGTCCTTCATAAACCAAGGGTGTTCATCGACAACTACAAGGTTTTATAGTGTGGACCATTTGAAGAAAATAAGCTCTAACAAGCAGTTTATAAACGATATGTGACAGTTGTTTTGAACGTCGGATATGTGAATAACATATACTTGCAAATAGGATATTCTATTCACTCCACCAAATGCATCTAATTCTATTAAGCAGACTCTTATGAGTCAATTGGTCAACAAATTTTTTAAAAGATGTATAGCTTTTGACAGCAGTTGTAAGACCCTACTTATTAATGGAAACTTTCATTCAACAGTAGGACCTTTACGATGTCTTATTTGGATGAAGACAACAGTCCAAAGCAATGGTTTGTTTACCATCACATGTTGAAATTCATTCATCTTATTTATTGTTTTATTTTTTAATTAATTTATTTTGCTACAATTTAATAAACTATTTAGTTTTCATTGACTATTCATACTGTAAGGACTTGAAGCTTAGTGCTATTCTCAGGAGCGAGGAATCCGACAAAATTTTACAGGATTTGAACATTGTATTATAACAAGGACCCTACCAAAACAGAAGGTCACAACAATGAATATTTATTTTGTTTTGTTTTGGATCTAAGTATTTTTTTTGTAACTTAGCATGTTTGTGACAGTTAACAATTGTTTTTAATTAGTCTAGCTATGCTTTTGATGATGTAGATATCAAAGGGTAGACAAGACTTTCTACTATTTAGACCAGGTTCCAAAGTATGTACTACCAGGTTTAAAACTCGTCGGTGAGTTTTAATTGTTTGTTGAAACGTGGCTTGCAGCCCTTGTTACATGTTTCATATTTTCTACTATGATTGTTAATGCAGACAAGTACCTCTATGGATTCATGAAGGATGGGACTGTGATAAATGTCATCGAGTTATGCTTAGGAAAAAAGCCGACAAATCAGAATCTGGGGAATGATACTTGATTGAAGGTAATTTGATGAAATACTCTCTCTCGAATGCTCCATGTGGTAATTTTATTGACTATAAATCATTGTAAACGACAGATCAAAGATCTCATCAATGATATAATGATAAGTGTTAATTATGGACAAATCATGAGAAAACAATACATTGTATGTGATGTTTTATCATGCTATGCAGATGAGACCATGTGAGTAGACAATTCGACTTTGATTTCTATAGATAACCAGGGCAGTATGCAATGCCAATTTTCTTCAATACAATTTATTTAACTACTTACTTTATACTTTGTAGATATGCTAAAGAAGAATCCATTCTATATATTTCAAAACGGTTCATGGCGTTGAGCTCAAGTATACAAGACTTCCTTGTCTGGTAGCAAAAAAAAACGAATTGGATATTCGACGTGTAAACCTCCCAATAGAGCTATGCAGAATTGTGGGTGGTTCGTTATTTGTTGTTGTTGTTGTTTATTAGTCGCCAGATTACTTATGATAAAATACCGCGTATATGTATCTTACAACTACACAAATTATCTAATTTATTTTAAAGAGTTATCTCAAAAAAATTTATCTTACAAATATGATTATGTTTTTCCATATCTGAACACATGTTTTACAAGTTTGGTTTTGTAATCGTAAATACTACTAATATAATAAATTCAGGCGGTTAAATATGTCTCAAAGGAAGTTTGACGTATTTCAAGTTGTATTAACCCAAAACATATATATAGAATGTAAACATGTATTCATATTTATATGTAGAATCAATAAAAACAAGAACTGAAAGCCAACTTACAATCAACTTTTAAGGAGAGAAAAATGACTATTTATAATTACATTATGTTGAGATAATTGGATTAAATCTATTAAACCCATGCCACGAATGTCAATTATTATATGCATATACAATAGTTTGTTGTTTTGATGGAGAGGTTATATAATTATAATTATAAAGTATGATTATTTTTGTACATACACAACACAGCTAACATATGTTTCTTCTCTAAAAAAAAACTAACATATGTTTCATAAGTTATAATTGATTTTAATGCTATACCTGAACTTTTTAGTCATAATTTTAAATAAGAAATCAATTGTTTGAATCTTACTAACTTTTAAACAAACTTTATATTAATAACAAATACATAAATCAATAATAATTTTGTAATTTGAAGAAAAGAAAATGAGTTGTTTTCTGACACGCACTCGAAAAAAACACAATGTGAAGAAACAAAAAAGACAATAAAATATCTTGCAACTCATTATAGTACTACATGTTAAAAATTAAAATATAAATTTCAAAGAGCGAAAATTTCTAATTAAAATAGAAATTAGAAATTAAGGCAAACATAATTTATAAATTATAGTTTATCTTGTTGGCCCACTTGAACACTATAGTAAAGTTTGCCACTTCTTGCTTTTTACTTTCATTGAGGAGATCATCCTATTGACTTGAAATATTTATTGAATTGTTAGAGGCATAAATCCAAACAAAACTCAACATTGGTTGATTTTTAAGCAAATATTTAGAATAAAATTGCTTGTATTAGAATTAGTAACATAATTAAATTATGATGAGATTAATTATACCATTGTAATATTTAACGTGCAAAATATGAAGTGTTGTGTCATGTCAACATACAAATTTGACATGAAATTTCAACCACAAATTAGATGATTAACATAGTTTACATATGTGGCTAATGATATCAAGTAGATGATTAATGAATTTAACAAATTGTCGTAACTCATTTGTCAAAAAAACAAATCGTCACAACTCATTGTTGAATATAATTAACCATGTGATTTTGGGGCATCATTAACCATAATTTTTAGGTGTTATATATATATATATATATATATATATATATATATATATATATATATATATATATGCATTGAAAGATTTTTCCTTGTAATGTCCAAATTTCAAAACCCAATCCCCGTAGTTTCTAACAATTATTTCTCAGTATTGATGAGAATGAACTAATTTATCGAGATACAATGAAATCAAAATTGGGTACGAAAAAAAAAACAAACATGGAGAAGTATGTTGCCGTTTGATAAAGAAGAGAGTGAAAACTTTAATTGAAAGAAATAAAAGAAGAGATTAAGTTAGTGCTGAAAATTTATGTGAGTTACACGAGCGAGTAAATGAGAAAAAGAGGTTGAACGTGGGAAAATATGATCTCAATTGTTAGTCTAAATTCAAATATAAATTAAAGGCTTTGATACATCTCAAAAATAAAATAAAATCCTCTCCTTCCTCAAACCCTTCAATCCCCCATCTCGACAATAGTTCGGAATTCGATTCGATAAATCTCATCTCGACTGTAGTACTTTAAAAAAACTATAAACCTTGTTTTGTTTTAAGACTACTAAGAGAAGTGCATTTGTGCATCTATATGGCTTGCACCACAGTTGTTTTGATTTTAAAGTACTACAGGACTACTATTTTTCTTAGTAGTCTTAAAACAAACAAGGTTTATAGGTTTTTTTAGTTCAATTTTTGTATACTTTTTTAAAATAAATTAAAAGGTCAAAATATAATTTTTTGGCAAAAACTTTTAAAGAAAAAAAAACTTTTGAATTATATTAATCAAGCAACGAGTTGAACTTAACGAGCTGAATCAAACTGTTCGTGAACTTTAAACGAGTCGAACTCGAGCTGAAAAAAGAGTTCGTGTCGAACTTGAGTCGAGTTTCAAACTGAGCAAATTCTTATCAAGTCGAGTCGAGCTCATACATATTTGATTCGACTCGACTCATTTACATCCCTACATACCACCTTTTCATTCCAATGTGGTTTTTTACATGTTTTTCTTCTTCTTATTCTTACTATTATTTCTTTTCAATTAAAAAAATAATATTTTTTTTGATTAAAATTAAAAAAATATTTAAAAAGTTATACTAATAGTATAAATTAGTTTAATTTTTCAAATACATTATTATTACATTCTATCTGTGTGCGAGTGCGATCCAGTACTTCTCACTGTCAGAAGAACACTCTTTCTCTAAAACCCTAAACCCCCAAAACCTCTCAACACATTCTCTTCGCGCGCAATGCGTAAACCCTAATCGCGATTCCAACCAAAATGGAGAAGAAGAAGAAGAACATGGCGTTGATTTTGCTGATTTTTGCGATTACTGCGTTTGTTGAACGCGTTGCTGCTTCTTCACCACCGCATGCTTCTTCTGGTCCTCACATCGCTGATGTTAATCTTCTTTTACCGCCGAAAATGACTTTTCCTGTTCAATATCGACTTCAAGGAAGTGACGGTTGCTTCAAATGGTTCATTTCTATTTCAATTGATTGTTTTCTATTAGTTCATGAAGAATTTGTAGATAGATTTAATGTTATTTCAATTTGACTGCAATGAAGTATGAATCACCATGCTGACACTGACACGTAGACACCTTAGTAATCTGAGAAAACTGAAGTGATATAAGCTCTATTTGCTAAAACATAATGGATAGCTGATAAGCTAGCTCGGATGGGCTTATAACAGATAAGTTAGCGGATTAAGTGTAAAGTGTTTGGTAGATTTAACCGTTGAACTATCCGATAAATAATAAAGAACATGATATTTTTACTTCATATTGAATTTTCTTAGAATTAGATATAAAGGGTAAAATTGAGAAGAAAATGATAAGCTATAAGCTCAAATGCTACTTGATGTGGTTTATAAAAAAACGCTATAAGCTAGTAAAAAAAGTTGTAAGACCGTGAGAATACTGAACAGGTCTATTTTAGTCACATGAGCTTATAAGCTATAAGTTATTTGCTATAGGTTCAAATATTTGTCTTGCCAAACAAAGTCTGAATGTAGGCACATGTGTCATTGTCAACCTTGAATATGAAGTTTCAATGTATAGTGCTTGGTAGATTTAACTGTTTTTAGTAATACTGAACAGTGCATGAATGATACAAGTCTATCTATAGTTACTTTTTTTATTCACTAGTAAAATGAAAGCATGGGGAAGTTTAAATGTGTGTTTGTGTAAGTGTATTACTAAAAATGGTTTCTGAATGAACTTGATTTTGTTGTAACATTTTTCTTAATGACACAGACATTACTAATTTGAGAAAATTGGAGTGATTGAAAGTTGGCACATGTGATTGTCTTGTCCAACACCAAACACCTTCAATCAAGTGTTAGTGATACATAGTGCATGAATGATATAAGTCTATCTGTATAGTTATTTTTTTTTCCACTTAGTAAAATGAAAACTGGAGGACGTTTAAATGTGTGTTTGAGTAAGTATCTTACTAAAAATGGTTTATGAATGAAGTTCATTTTGTTTTAAATTTTTTATTTGATTAAAATTAAAATTGAGTTTGCAGTTCTTTTATTCCTGTTGTAAAACTAGATATAAATTTTTCCACCTAATGCACAAGTATATTTTATCACTCTTTGGTTATACTGAGATTTAGAGACAAAATCGGTTTTAATTCTAAGAAACTAAAATCGTCCTATTACATTCAATAGTGTTTTCTTGAATCAAACTTGATTTTAAAGGTTGTAGATTGCTTTTTTAAGCATGCTAGCTGTACATTGTTTATCATATCATGAGCAATTAATTACTTGAGGATGTTTTCGGTGGTGGGTCACTTGTGATTTTTGAATTATGAGAGCTGTATAATGTTTGTAAATATAGAACAAAGAGGGATTTGGATATTGAGTTTCTAAGTGGTGCTCATTGATTTGATTTGGCCATGAATTGTAATTCATTGTTATTGAATTCATCTTGATCGTTATGCGATTATTTATTTATTCATTCATTTGGTGACATGTTGTTAGGTCATGGGATCATCATGATATTCTGTCTGTTTTGCCCGAGTATAATTCAAGCAACAAGTGCTCAACTAGTGCGAGGCTGCGATCGATTGCCCCTTACAGCGGTCGGAAGGAGACTGCTGTTTATGCTACAGACGTGAAGACGGGAATTGTGATTCGTTGCAAGGTCTTCATTGACAACATATCCAGAATCCAGATATTTCATAATTCTATTAAGCTTGATTTAGATGGGCTTGCTACGTTGCATGTCCGCGCCTTCGACAATGAAGGTATTCTTCAAGTGCATATATTGGAAGTGTTGTACATAATATTGTGGCTCTTAAGTCATTCTATACCTGTTTGATATGGTTGGTTTTAATATTCTTCTGTATTAACCGTATAAAATTCTATTGCAAATATACTCTTTTTGTCATATTTTCTCTTGAAACCGTTCACATGACGAGATAAGGTGTGAGAAAACTTGCATCTTTAATAAACAAAAGACAACATCACTTTATAGGACCGGCATGAGAAATGGTGTGGGGCTTATTTTACTGTCTTTCAAGTTTACCAGACATAACTTGGGGAATCAACTATTCATCATTGCTTCTTGCTTAACATTTTTTTTTTTACCAATTTTAAGTTTATCCTACTTTCCTCACTGAGTCTAAGTCAGACAGGAAATATTTATTAAATTTCTCTGCTGTGCTGCAGAAAATGTGTTTTCCTCATTAGCTGGCTTACAGTTCATGTGGAGCCTTATGCCCGAAGCCAATGGACTACCCTACCGGCTTGTTAATGTTCCTATTAAGGATTCTCCCCTCAGTGACTGTGGGGGACTCTGTGGTGACTTAGACATTCAAATAAAACTTGAAGATGATGTAAGTCTGTTACTGTCTGATTTGAATGTTTTATCACTGTTTTATAACTAACAGTACATATTCAATATTATATCCAACCTTTTTTCATGGTCCTGTTTTGCAGGGTGTATTTTCCGATCTTTTTGTAGTAAAGGGAATTGAGATTGGCCATGAGATTGTGTCAGTGCATTTGCTTGAGCCACAGTTACAAAATATGGCTGATGAGCTTCTTCTCACTGTTGCTGAAGCTATGTCGCTTGATCCTCCCTCACCAGTTTTTGTCCTTGTTGGTGCAGCCGTTCCCTTCACCCTTAAAGTCATCCGTGGAAATATTCCTCAAGGTTTTCTCAAGTTGTTTAATTTTCATTTGAATAAATCTTTCATTTTGGTGCTTATGTGAATATGCTGTCGAAATAGGCATACAATTGTCATTTATAGCCGTTAAAAAAAATTGTCATTTATGTGTGGGGGGGTTATTTTTCTGGATTTTATGAGAATTCTTGACCTCTTGACATGTGCTCTTTTAATGGATTCTTCTGATTTGCAACCCTTTTTCTTAAAATTGTGCTCCAACATCTATTCCAGTCTAAGTATCTGTCCAAGGTTATGATTTGTTTGGATTGCATTTGACAATAATACCGCTACTGGTACCGTCAGAAAAGACTTTGGTTGTTGTTGTAGACTTGTGGTTACTGGTGTGTAGACCTCACAAGGCCCCTTCCCCTAACGTGTTTTTTTAGCCTAAGGAGCTTTGAATCAAATAGTAACTTTATCTAGATCTGTGGATCTATATCTAACTTGGAAGTTTATTTTTCCTATTGGATCTATAGGCTTCAGAAGTAGGAAAGAAAGTAAGGTGCTTTTGATTTTAACACTCTAGTGCAGTTGATTTGACTGGGTTATAACTTTGGAATTAGCTGGAGATTTCTTCCTCCTCATCTCTTGGAGCATAATCTTGCTTCCTTAGCATTATTGTCAGAGGGACTGAGTGGTTTGCTTGTTTGACCTTATTCTCTTCTTTCACCAATGTCTTTTCCTCCTTAGGAGGGTTTCTGACCCTCCGTCTCTGTTTTCATTCTAATCTTGTATGTGGACAGAAACTAATGTCACAACTAATGCCCGGTGCTTGCACTATAGTGGTAATCTATCAAGGCATATTATCTAGTCTTTTCTCTGGGTCCTACTTAATGTTTGAAACTTCCTATGCTGCAAAAGTTTCTGATAAGCTTAGACAAATATTTTATGCTCTGTTCCTTCATACTAATGACTATTGTATATTTGTTTTTGGTACGATAGTGTCAATTGTCTTGCCACCAATATCTTTTTTTTTTTTTTTTGCGTTTGTAGTGGTTGCTCTACCTTCACCACATCATCAGTGGTCTGCATCAAATGCTTCAGTTGCTCAGGTTGACTCGAAGACAGGGTTAGTGTATGCATCGAACTTGGGGATGACAGCTATCATTGTTGAAGATACAAGGGTTGCTGGTCATGTGCAAGTTTCTTCACTAAATGTGGTCCTGCCAGCTGTTTTAGGTTTATATATAACACCTTTGTCTAGTTCTGGTGATCCTGTGGAAGGACTTGAATCTAGTCCTCTAATGGCACGTTGGCATGTTGTATCTGGCCGTCAATATCTTATCCAAATAAAGGTTTTTGCACATGCTCATGATGCACAAGAGATTTATATTACAGAGGTAGTTTGCGTTATTCTACTCTGACTACTTTAATAACAATGGTAAAGTATGTGTATATTGACATATTCTATTTCTTCTCTGATCTTCATCTATTATATACATTTAGCGTTGAAACTTTAAGGGCTTTCTTAATGTTTCTGGAAGCATTTCTCTGCAGTATGCATAGTAAATTATATTATTTTTTTACATCCCAATGTTTGCCATATTTTCAAAAACAGAAATTACATACAAAAAAAAGGATACTAGGGGTAGCTTATCAACCATGCTTCAGTGGTATGAACGTTCCTTGGATTTGTATTGCTTTGATAGAAACTGACAACATACTAAGGAAATAGATGAATTTTCTAGGAGAAAGTCTCTCTTACAGCTTCGAGTACATTGTATGCATGGTAGACTACACCTAGAGTAACTACCTAGAGTTAGTTACAGTTGCACCTTACTTACTATAGGATAACAGTAGCTTAGCATAGCCCTGTAACTAACCTCTTGGAGTTGGTTACAGGTAGTTAGAACTCTAGCAGTCAATAAATAGGATCAATGATCATTGTAATCATTTAGAATTCATAATCAAAATGAGTAGGACATACCTTCAAACTTGCCTGTTGATCATTGCAAAACCGGCTTATGAGGTGAGGACTTCCCCCACTTGTAAACACATTGTCAGGACGCATCTCATCCAATGTGGGACTCTTAACCCTCACGCCCAGGACTGTACATCTGGAGAGTGACCCGATAGTGATGACATGATATTGGGTAGGCTCTGATACAATATTGGGCCATCACTAAAAGCATCATAACACATGCATTATAAGACATTCCAAAATTCATAAATTCGTTTAACTCGTCAGCATGTTGTCCATAGAGAAACAACTTAAATTGAAATCCATCATGATCTAACTCCATAACAATAATTTTCGCAGTGTTTTCGTCGACAACATAATCCTTCTCAACGTCAACTGTAATTAGCATTCTTATGCAACCAACCATATTCTAAGGGACCATGATGTAAACACCATTGTCATTCACAACATTTTTTGAATTTCGGAATCAGATCTTTATCCACAATAACATGAATCTTTTTTCCATTGTTATCTATAAGAACCATTTCCATTGATAATGGTAATTGAGATTTATCTAATTTGGTCACCAGCCATAATCTCATAACCCTAGCAATAAAACACCAAATATCCTTTTAATTCGTAACATCAACAATAGAAACATATGAAGGAACCATTGGTAAATTGTATTGGAGCATTCAGAACAAATTTGTTATTTTATCACTTTTGGTCTAATAGCCCAATACGATTTACTAATGGCTACTTCATATGATTTTGTTGTTGATGTTTCAAATCAAAATGATGATTGGTGTTTCATTGCTACGGTTTTGAGGTTAGGGGTGGCGACCAAATTAGATACATCAAAAAGCCATTATCAATGGAAATGGTGAAAAACAATTCGTGCTATTGTTGATAATGATCTGATTCTTAAATTTGAAAATGTTGGGAAGGAGGATGGTGTTCACATCATGGTCCCTTACAATAAACACGTGTTCAACCATCCATCTAATTTCCTCTCCCGCCCGTACAAATCGGAGATTATGGTTGATTGCATTGCATTTTTTTAGCTACTGTCGATGTTGAGAATGATTATGTTGTCGACGAAAACACTGCGGAAATGATTGCTGTGGAGTTAGATCATGATGAATTTCGATTTAAGTATTTTCTCTATGTACAATATGCTGATGAGTTGAACAGATTTGTGGATTATGGCATGTCTGATAATGCATGTGTTATGATGCTTTTTGCGAAGGCCCAATATAAAAACCTAACATGGTAGTAGAGTCTATCCATTGCGCCTGCTATCGGGCCACTTGAGTCACACTATAGTCCAGTCCAGGGCGTGAGTGTGTTAAAGAGTCCCACATTGGATGAGATATGGCCTGACAATGTGTTTATATAAGCGGGGGCAGTCCTCACCTTATTTTCACATTGTCAGGACATATCTCATCTAATGTGGGACTCTTAACAATATCCAATACTGCTAGTTGAGTCAAGTCATTCCGTATTGGTAAGACAACATATTTTAAACAAGGGAAAAAGGGCTATTGCTTTCAAAAGTTGTTTAACTACTAAGTGATATCTATGTTTTGTGCATTTTTCAACACATACGTTACAAATGTTGTAGGTGAAATAACTTCCCTATCAAAGTGTTGTATGATTCTAGGGTAATTTACGTCTTCCGCAGTCAAATGTGTAGGACACACCTTCAAACTTGCCTGTTGACATCAAGTAATGTACGGACCTCATGGCGTTTTATGATATTTTTATTTTACATTGCTACTCTAATTATATACCTCTGTATTGGGAATTTCATTTTTAATCATTCTCTTTGCTACATTATATGGATTGCTTTTCTGCTTTTTCTTTTGATAGTTCTTCAATCATAACATTCTTCATTGTGTTGCAGAATGATGATGTTAAGGTTTATGATTACCGGTCGGATTACTGGAGAACTGTGTCAGTTTCAAATGATATTGCCGTTAGACATGGCTGGCGGAATACTAAACTCTTGAAAGCTTACTCTCCAGGACTTGGAAATTTGACAGCTTCTCTGAGCTATCCTGGTGGGGCTGATGACAAAAAAGAGGTGATCATTCTTTCTTTGAGGCTTTCTTGTAGAAGCATGTTATTCTGAGTTTTCTCAATATTTTTTAGCCTCTTTTACTGGATATACACCATATTTTCTCCTTGGTCATTTCATATTTCTTTGTTGGTTGAGATTGGATAGTGGCTAGCTATTTGTTGCTTTATAGTGTTAGGAACATTCTATTTCTCTTTTGTGGACTTACATTGATTTTGGAACCTTGTAGATTATCACAGTTGTGCAAGAAGTCATGGTCTGTGATCAAGTGAAGTTCACCTTGGGCAATGAAAGTGGAATAATTGTACTGCCCTGGGCTCCCGGTGTTCATCAGGATGCAGAGTTAAAAGCTGTAGGAGGTTGGAAGCCTTTTCTCTTTGCTCCAATCTGAAATGACTAGCTTATTCTTGATATTTATGTTTATACTTTTGATCCCACTACTTGGTGTAGGTTGTGCAAAGGCAGAGAGTGACTACAAATGGTTGTCTTCAGACATATCTACTGTATCTGTGTCAGCTTCTGGTACTATCCAGGGAAAAAAGCCTGGAAAAGCTACTATTAAAGTGGTATCTGTATATGATTCACTAAACTACGATGAGGTAATATTATTAACTTCCGTTAAGTATACCATGTTTGGCTATAAGCCAAAATCTAGTGCCGTGAATTTGCATCTGTTCCTATTTTATCTAGTATGCTATTTGAATAGTAGGGGGAGTAATATGGCATGTGCTAAGCATATTGGCTTGGCTTATACAAGCTGTAGTTATTACTCAAAATTGTGCTTCACTTCTACCCTACGTGCTTTCTTTGTGAGTTCATCCCCTTTCGCTTCATTCCTTTCTAAATGGTATCTATATGTTGGTTCTTACCTAGCTACATCCGAAAAATTGCTTCATTATTCCAAAAAAAACTGAGTTTTCTGCCCAAATTTGATAAATTTCTTCTTGCTTAGTGGCGGATCCCTTCCCTTGTTCTTTTGAGACATTTTTGTTATAGCTTGTCTAGATTGATCTGTGATTCCCTTGTTCTTTCAATCACACAGTTGATATTTGTTCTACGATGTCTCAAATGTCTTCCGTCTATACTCTATTGCTACTTCATTGATTTGAATGAGTTCACTAGATGCTGACATGAATGGGATGAATATGATTTATGATATATTTTTTATGTGTTTTTTTAGCTTTATGTGTTGAATAATATCACAGATGTGTGTTTTTGCATCATGATGACACTAGTGAGGTTTTTCTGTAAAAGAAGGGAAAATGTAATCAGAATTTTATTCTCTCTGATTATACTGCAATGATTTTCTCATTATAAAATACTACAGAGGTGTTTTCTGTGAGACACTCCTTGCCATTTTTGTCTATATTTTTTTCTATCCATGCAGAAAATATTCATAAAATTTACTTTGAATCGCTTTGGATGTCTATACAATTCTTTCATGTTTTTATTTTCTTATATAGGTCCTGGTTGAAGTCTCCATTCCATCTTCTATGGTTATGCTTCACAATTTTCCTGTAGAAACTGTTGTTGGATCTCATCTTCAAGCTGCTGTGACAATGAAAACGGCAAATGGTGACACCATATTTGAGGATATTCTGAAATTTCCTTTTCATTTCACTTACAACAATACTGCCTGGTACTTTTGCTTATGTGGATGTTTCATGCGCAGGTGCCTTTTTCTACAGATGTGATGCCTTCAACTCTTTGATAAAGTGGAAAGCTGGAAGTGAGTCTTTTGTAATTGTCGATGTATCTCAGGAGTCGTCATACTTGGAAACAGTGCCAAGTAGTCAGCTCCATCCTTCAGATGTTGGCTTCCCTTGTTCTTGGACTTACTTATATGCTTCTAATACTGGTCAAGCTGTAATCCATGCCATACTTTCTAAAGAATATCACCAATTCAGTCATGGTCCAGTTGTCTTAAAAGCATCCGTACGTATTGCGGCATATCTACCCTTCATTGTACGTCAGGTAGGTGACGGAAACCACTTTGGTGGTTACTGGCTTGACTTGGCTCCAGCAGAAAATAATAAACAATTGCATAACTTGGAGGAGTTAAACCTTGTCCCTGGGACAAATTTAGACTTGTCACTTGTCGGCGGACCTGAACCATGGAGCAAACATGTTGATTTTATTGAAACTGTGGATGTTTTGGATGGAGAGAATGCTCTGACAGATGATGGAGTTCTCGTGCATCGGATATCTGGCAACAATAAGACTTTGTACAGAGTTTTATGTCAAACACTGGGAACCTTTGTAAGTTTCAATATTCCTTTGTTATTAGAAAGTATCCTAGTGTTAGGTCTGTTTGGGAGTTGGGAGGGGAGGGGAGGGCTTTGGGCGGAGAGGAGTAGAGGGGAAAAAAAATAGAAATCCTTCTCCGTTTTTAAAAGAGTGTTTTTGTAGAGAATGATGACTGAATGTTTATTATTAATGTATTTTTAATATTGAGAAAATTTATAACATTATAGATCAAATTTGGAGAATTTATCAAAGCCCTTCAAAACCCTCTAAAATCCTCCTCTAATGCAATTTTTGAGTTCCCCCGCATTAGGGGGATTTTGTATTATGAAGAAAACCAAACCCCTCCCAATACTCTCCATTCTTTCTGCTTCTTCCTTTTTTTTCAGATATCTCAATACTCTCTCTCTCTCTCTCTCTCTATATATATATATATATATATATATATATATATATGTTCTTTCATCATCCTTCATTCTCTTCTTGTAATCCATAATACTTTTAATATGAGATAGGAGTCGGAAAAGAATAACCTTTGTTTCAAATGACTCAGAGACTGCTTTTCAGACGTGGAAATTCAGTTGGGGATGATCATCCTCTGCCTTCTGTAGCTGAAGCTTGGCTACCAGTGACATGTAGCATTCCTTCTTCCATTGTACTTATAGCTGATGAGCCAGGTAGACATTTGACCCAGTGTTTTAATAATTGACAGCAGTTTTTTTTTTTTTTTTTTTAGATTTCTGCTTCTTGATTGAATTGTTCTTTCCAGTGAATGAACATGAAATTATTAGAGCAGCCGCTCATGCTGAGCGTAGTTCACGGAGACTTCGCGATACCCCTATTACTGTGGCAAATGGGCGCACTATTAGAATATCTGCAGCTGGTATTAGTGCTTCTGGAGAAGCTTTTGCAAACTCATCTTCTCTGAGTTTGAAATGGGAACTTAGCAGCTGTGAGGAACTAGCATATTGGGATTATGCATTTGATATTGTGAAGTCCAATGATTGGGAGAGGTTTTTGGTCTTGCGAAATGAATCAGGATTGGTACTGACAGATTTTATTCCCAATAATTTTGTCATTATTTACTGCTTGACCTTTTGACAGTTTCTGGTAATTTAGTTGTGTGTGAAAACTTGCTGTTCCAAAAATATGTAGACAAGCTAAGTAAGTGTGCGTGAGCTTGTAATGAGTGTACCTAGTTTGGCAAAAGTGTATTTATAATCCTATATCATTGGAGTATATCTTTGTTTTTTATGGTGTAGTAGTCCTATTTTCTTATTAATGAATTGTTAGTTTTGCCTCAACGCTTCTCTATATCCATGCTCAACCTATAAAATAACCTTTTTTTATTTGCATCTCTTTGCAATTCAAATGCCTTGGCCCCTTCCTATTAACTAGTCCTGTATTTGTATAGTTCTTTGAAACAGTATCAAACCATTTAAGTTGATTTAAAGTTTCTTTTACTCATACAACATTATTTTACATATCTTGTTATAGTGTATGGATAACTAAAGTGACCTTAAACTCTTTCTCTTAGTGCATTGTTCGTGCTACTGTTACTGGCTTTCTTGGTGGCTTGGGAGATGATACATTTCACCAGTTTCCTCAAACTGAAAATGTGCTTACAGATGCCATTCGTTTACAGGTATTATTATCCGTTGAACATAATTCTTTAGACTGTGAAACTTGTTCTTTTAAGTGATTAAAAATGAATAGTTTATAAGTTTAATGGTTAAGTTCTGCATCATGTCTCTGCATTTGTTCTTTAATGACGGGACTTTAGAGCAATTATGTTGTTATTATTGCTTTGTCTTGAGAAGTTGTCTTATCTTTATATTGGTCGACAATGCAGCTTGTTTCTATGCTAAGAGTTGATCCAGAGTTCAGCTTGATATATTTCAATTCTAATGCAAAGGTAACACTTGTTGAAAGATGTATTCTTATATTCTAACATTTATAAGTAGGGGTTGATGCTTGGTCTTTTGTATCAATTTAATATCTAGTTATTATCAAATGATATTCAGTTATTTTTTTCTCATCTTTTTATCCAAAACTTGTACCTTCAACACGGTTCTCTATATCTGTTGATCATTTCCCAGAGTTAGAGGAACTCATGAATTATGAATTCTTGTTTATGGAAAAAGTCAGGATAGCTCCCATTGTAGAAAAAATTGCAGAACCCACAAATTAGGATTAATTTCTCATTGTAGACAATTGATGATTTTTTCGTACAGGGTATATTCAAACTATACTCTTTTTTTTGGGATGTGGGGGTGAGGTTCTCCTCTCCTCCGTTCCAATGCAGGTCTCTGCCTTGCATGGTAGTTTGATTTGCTTTTCTTGCTCATATCTGTGTTGCAAATATGTCCCACATAACACTTTTTGTTCATGAAATTAATCTGTTATTACATTTCAGTAGAATTATGGACTTTTTACTATACTGTACACATGCCTTCAGGTAAATTTGTCAATTACTGGGGGGAGCTGTTTCTTGGAAGCTGTTACAAATGATTCTCAAGTGGTGGAAGTTACTCAACCACCAACAGGATTAGAATGTCAACAACTGATTTTGTCCCCTAAAGGATTAGGGATAGCTAATCTGACTTTATATGACATGGGGCTAACTCCTCCATTAAAAGCATCTGCACTTGTAAGCTCCATTTTCAATCAATTTTGAATGGCTTGATATTTGAAGAAAATGCTTGGTTTTGATGTCCATACCTAAATATTTGGATCGATAAGTGTATTTTGCAAATATAATGTCATTGTTATGATCCTTGTCTGTTAGAATGTCTAATTTCCAATCACCTTTATTTCTGCATGCTTGTGACACTTAATTTTGTTTAACAAGCCACACATTTTTTATTTTTTTTTTGTCTTGTCAATCAGACCTAATTATCAATACAAAATCTTGTAATTAGCCATACCAAATTTTGACCTTTCCCTACCTTAAGGGAAAAGACTCATTATTTTCTAGTGCTATTCTCAATTGAGTGAGTAAAGTTTGTGATCTTGCAGTGAAGTTTATTGACTTGTGTAGGAGTTCAAAATTTGCTTTAGTTTCGTATAATCTTTATTGCAACACATCCTGTCCTAGCTCTCTGATGAATAGGTAATGTTGTTTAATGTTTGATGCTTTTAATGGTTGAATGTTACAGGTCCAGGTTGCAGATATAGAATGGATTCAGATCATGTCAGGGGAAGAGATTAGCCTAATGGTGTGTCTTTTCTATTCTTGTATTTTGGTTTAAAATGGTTTAATCTAGAGATTTCATTGGATGGCCATATATGCAGCACATAATTACTTCACCGATAACAGGTAGAGAAAACCAAAAGAAAGGTGGAGTAACACTTTGTAGCCTGCTAAAACATGATGCTATCATAGTTAATTAGTGGTAGCTTATAAAAAAATAGTCCATTAAAAAAAATAAAAGAATCTAATCGTCCATTCCGTTGACATTTGTCTCTAGCTCTTAACACTGTTGCGGGCTTTGGTGTTTTCCTGCTTTCTTGTTGAATCACATTAAATCAACTTTGTCAAATGCTCTAATGGATTCTTTACTTCTTGGTTGGCAAGTTGTGACAACTAAATCTGTCTTGCATTCCACTTAGGAGAGTAAGCACAAAAATCTTGAGTGTTGAAGAAATTGGGGCTTTTAGTGTGCGGAAGAAATGAAACAGTTGTTAAAATGAGGAATGGATAAATGTCGCTGCTTGTATTCATGGATACCATCGCATTCCGTGTAAATCCTCTTTGAGCAGTGATACGGAATGGATAATTTCTGATAGATTCAACTGGTATAAAGAGATAGAAAACTGAGACAAGCAAAATAATTGGGACATGTATATCCCTAAATTTTTTATTACTGTATTCTTGCTATGGTGGTCAGGAAGTCTGCAAAGTAGACACATACAAGGGTTAATTCGAGATCACCCTAATTCATTCTTAACTGAATCCTCACCGAGGCACTAAAGGCCTACATACTCTGCTGATCCACTATTTATTGATTTCATTCATATATACAGTCAGCGGTCCCTCTTCTCCTTGATACCCTACCTCACATATGCAGCTTCCCATCCCAGGCCCGTAATGCTGGGAGCCAGTTTTCGATTATGATGTGTGTTCTGCAGTGAAGGGGAGCCTGACACAGTGGCTGGAAATGTTGCCATGTGTCTAGAAGGTTATGGGTTCAAATAATGGAATCTGCCTCATGTTAGACTTCCTAGTTACAATAGATCCTCAATGGATCTGTGCCCCTCCCCTCGACCCAGCACGTGGAAGCTTTATAGCTCTAGGTTGCTCTGTTTTGGTACTGGGTATTGTACATGCTTAAATTTCCCAAAGTAGTGTGCATTGATTCGGCACCGAGAGCTGAATTGTATGTGAATGGAGAAAAATCCAGGGCATTATTTCTGACTTTCTGTACAGTTGCTATATGTATGAAAATAAAGAACACAGATCATTCCGACAAACTGAGATATTTACAGTTTCTATTGCTCATTAATGTCGTTTTTAAATATGATCATTGATTGGTGGATATGTATTCAGCCTAGAGTCTCAACGACAATGATGTACTATCCTGATCTTTACAGGAAGGAAGTCTGCTAACTATTGACTTATTGGCCGGTACAAATGGAGGAACCAGTTTTCATGCTTCCCAGGTTTGAATTATTTTCCCTATTTAATTTAATTTAATGAGCTGCAATCAGTTTTTGTGCTTGGCATATTTTACCCTGATCCTTTAGGACATAATCTTTACTGCCTTGAATATGGTCAAGAAGATTATTATTATTATTAATAATATTATTATTGGTCATTTTGGATGTTATCGTCCCCATATTCACCTACAAAAACATGTCAGTGAGTTTTTTCTACTTCAACTTGCAAACTAATGATTGGAAAACTATGATGCAGTTTGTTTACATGAATATTCATGTTCATGTGGAAGATACTATAATTGAGCTGCTTGATGCTGACAGTCTGTCTAGTCTTGATGGTAGACATGTTAATGCGCCAAATTTTAAAATAAAGGGGAGATATCTTGGAATTACAACCCTTTATGTAAGTTTATTATCAATGTGTATAAACCCGACCTTAATCTAACTATTTTTTCACGGACTTCTGCAAACTCAAAAGCTTGGTCATTATTTATTGAAACCAGGTCAGCGCTCTGCAACATTTTGGACATGTAATACAAAGTCAAGCTATTAGGGTGGAAGTGTACAAAGCCCCAAGAATACACCCCCATGAAATTTTCCTGCTACCTGGTGCATCATATGTGGTATGTTCTAAAGTACAAGTGTTGTTTCTTCAGTACTTGTTTAACTTGAAAATGTGCACTTCTAAAGAATCACATACCACAGTATTCTCTTCAGTTCGTATTTTATTTTTCTGTTGGAAAAGGCAACGTTGATATCTTTTAGAAACAGTACTCACATTTATTTCTATGGTCACAATTCATTTAATATCTCTATTTATTTGTTTAATTGATGCCCTCAAATATCTGTCACTAGTTTCAACGTTGTCTTCATACAAGTCTTTCTTCCATACTTTTCTCTTATCTGAATTTTTTATTATTTTCTTGTGATTATTTATCGGATTTCACTTGGGTGTCATTAGCTATTGGTGTCGTTGTTTCATTTAGTGTATTTTAGATGAGAGAGAATGATGGATGAATGATTAAAATAAATTATTTAGATGAGAGTTAGTTAAGAGGGATCTAGGAAAAAGAAACCAAAGGCCAATGGCACCGAAGTGAAACCCTTATTTATCTTCAAAATTTGGTTTTTCAAACTTGGGCTATTGTGATTTGTAACTATCAGCACTATTGTTTTCTCATTCTCAGTTTTATGATGATGGAGTTTTATTTTCTGTTTGCTTAGCTTACTGTGGAAGGTGGCCCATCTCTGGGTGTTCATGTCGAATATGCAGTTGAAAGTGATAAAATTGCAAGTATTGATAGATATTCTGGACGGCTCTTGGCAAATTCTATTGGGAACACAGTAAGATGTTAAATCCTGCTCATGGTTATTATTGTTACATATTTTTGTACTTTGGCTGAACATGAGTGTTTATTGTCATATTGTAATGGTTGTGATACAAGGACAGATAACTTCCTGATGTAAAATATGTTGAGCTGTGGCATTCTCAGTCT
Source organism: Medicago truncatula (assembly GCF_003473485.1). Classification (NCBI taxonomy): domain Eukaryota; kingdom Viridiplantae; phylum Streptophyta; class Magnoliopsida; order Fabales; family Fabaceae; genus Medicago; species Medicago truncatula. Next base: position 465,285 of record NC_053047.1, on the reverse strand, counting down.
TATAAAATGAGTTAATCGTATTTTTACAAGTCAGTTTTCAACACAACATCACATGCTTAGTTCACAATTTATATTTTTTCATGTGGAGTGTTAGTCATTGTGGTAAAATACTATCCCTTGCTTGAGATACCAAGTTTTTGTCTTTTCACTCCTACATTAAGATAGATTTTTCGTACTCCAAATCCTTTAAAATTTCATAATTTATTTATTTCATAAACGGAAAATCTATTATAAATCGTTCTCATGATCTTTGTCTAATCCAAGGCCTCATAACTATTTTCAGACAATTCTTGCTAGCGTCTTTGTGAATGGAAATACAGTGATTTGTGAAGCAAGGAGTATTTTAAGGGTGGGAGTTCCATCTACTATCAAATTGCATATGCAGAGTGAACAGCTAGGAGTTGGCCGCAAACTGCCAATTTATCCGTTGTTTCCTGAGGTGACAGTTACAAATAAACAATGAAAATTATTCATTCCGTTGTGTATTCCAAATGTTAATGTTGACGACCTTTTTGTTTTTGGTTTTGCTAGGGAAATTTATTTTCTTTCTACGAGCTATGTAAAAGTTACCAGTGGACTATTGAAGATGAAAAGGTTTGCTTTTATTTTCAAATTATGTTTTTATTTCCATACCTGTCCCCCGTCCACCTTTTCAATACAAGTAAGAAATGCATTAGGGAGCACTTATGGATGCAATCAAGTACACAATCTATACGATAGTCATATCTCCTAGGAATCGAAACGCCATCATTTATGGTCTAAAAGTCATTTGTCAAGGAAGAAACACCAAGGAAGAAGTGTTAGGTTCAGAAGGAAAGTGTGTTGTGGTCTTAAAGAAACAACAACTTTCAAATGAAGAACCTAAAACTCCTCCTGAAACGTATCTTGCTGTTAGTTCTGAGTGCCAATTATACATAGATGTGGACCACTTAAACGAGCCTGAGAGTATTCTCTCTATATACTGACCATTTTTAGCACTAGGATTGCATCACCTGTAACATTATATTTTTGAACTGCCACACCATAATAGAGACTTCAAAGCCAAATAAAATTGAGAATTGCTGTTGACACATATGCATTGGCTGAGAAACACGAGTAATTTACCCAAATGCCCCTCGGCAGTTAACTGCCGAATTATGGAACTGGCTGCAGTTAACTACCCAAGAGAACTTCAGCAGTAAACTACCGAGGAACACTGAAAACTTCGGCAGTTAACTGCCGAGGAAACCTCAAACCTGTTTTTTTTTTTTTTTTTTTTTTGACAAAAACTATAAATTGTTATTAATAATATTTATTGATTTTGAATGTTTCAATCATTATTTTGGTACGTTCAAACAATTGCAGTATTATACTTATGCATATATATCTTAATAAGAATAGCATTTAAATCAGTGTAAAAATTAAGCATTTGGATATTGTTTTGCACATTACTTAAATAAAAATAATAATAAAAAAATCGTGAAAATAATTGTGCACAACGATTTTTTTTAAGGTATAATATGTTGTTATATTTTCTACATTAAAATAATTGTGCACAAATTTTTTTTATTTAAGTAATTTGTAAAACAATATTCAAATGCTTAATTTTTACACTTATTGAAATGTTTTGAGTACTTAAATGCTCTTTATTTTTTTGGTCAAGATTCAAATGATATTCTTATATATGATTGAAACATTCAAAATCAATAAATATTATTAATGACAATTTATGGTTTTTGTCAAAAAAAAAAAAACAGGTTTGAGGTTTCCACGGTAGTTTACTGCCGAAGGGCATTTGGGTAAATTACTCGTGTTTCTCAGCCAATGCATATGTGTCAACAACAATTCTCAATAAAATTTGAGCTGCTAGTATGGAATCTAGTTATTGACTATCTCACCATCTGTCTTGCATAAAATACCAGACTGCGATAATGATATCCCTTATTTCCTTGGTTATCAACATGCTTTATCCAATGCACAAGTCCATTCTCAACCCAAAGTAAAACAGCTATCAAAGCTAATATGGCAGGTACTATTGCTTTCAAACCTGAGAGAAACTTCTACTACCACACACCATATCATTGCAAAAAGATACTATAAACCTACCGACCCCTGCCAGACCATAAAACTATCTTTTTTGGGGAGTAATTATTCTGTCCTTGTTCTCTGTATATTTTTGGATAATCAATTTCTTTGAAAGAAAATCATACTCAACACTGTAAGATAGTCTAAAGAATTGACTTTGGTATGTTTCTTTAGGTGCTGACTTTCAAGGTGGCAGGGAGCTTGCATGGTGAAAAATATGGGAGTGCTTCAGAAGAGAGTCAAGTTGGTGGTAATTTTGATGAGAATGACCTGGGCTTTATAAACGTCTTGTATGGAAGGTATTGAGTTGTGCATCTTTCTTGTCAAGAATAAAAGCATGCAATACTTTTTTGTTAGACACTTAAATATCCGAATCCAAAAAATGGTCTTATGCTTCCAGTTTATACTTTATATATCATTGGTCGAGTCTTTTCAAGCTTTATATTGGTTTTGTGTAGTTTCATTTTTTTCTTCTTGGGCTTTTCATTAGACAATCATCTGATAGGAGATAGTGGTTTGTTTAATATATGTACCGGATCCCACACCCATTAGGAAAGACTTTGGGGGTTGTCGCTGCTAAATTTAATTCCTTTTTGCATGCAACATAAAAGTTTATGGCTGTAATTAATTTTATTATTTTATTTTATTTATCGATATGTTTTCCTCAGATAGATATGATTCAGCTACTGTTTTAAATCCCTAAACCTTTTAGATCACTGAGTCTGTTCTCCTTAAATATAGTGTCTGACTTTCTTTCTCATGTAATACACACAATATACTGTTATGTATTCAATTTATAACTTGCTATAAACATTTTAAAAGATACAACATAGAAATATGTAATTGAGCACCTTATATTTACTTATTTATTTATTTTGGTCAGATCTGCAGGCAAGACAAATGTTGCAGTGGCTTTCTTTTGTGAATTTTCAACTTCTGGGTCAAAAACACAACCAATGTTGTACAGTTCATCTTTATCAGTAACAGTGGTTCCTGATCTTCCCTTGGCTTTGGGGTTCCCAATAACCTGGATTCTTCCTCCCTATTATACAACTACAAGTCTTTTGCCTTCCTCCTCAGAATCCTATACACAATATGATGGTCAGACTCGTAAAGGAACCATCAAGTATTCCTCGTTTAGTTTAGATAAAAATGCCATGCAGAAAGATGCCGTGTTCATTGATGGGGATAGAATTAAAACAACAGAAGCTAATAATCTTGCATGCATTCAAGCCAAAGATCGTACCACTGGTAGAATAGTGATCGCTTCTTGTGTCGAGGTTGCTGAGGTATGGATTTTATCTTTCACCTGCTATTTGTTTGAAGACCATTTGTTGGCACTTGCATTCTCTGGATTGTCAAGTTTTAATTTTACACAATGGGTATTTAGAGCTTTACATGGTTTTAAACACGTATAACACAGTTTGATTGTGCTCATTAACTGCGATAAGCGAGTGCTGCTCTGTGTTGCAATAAACTTTGGACATGCTAGTGTTCCTAAGTCTTATTTTGGCAAGACCTTTGTATTTCAGCTCAGGGTAGGGGTGGAACAACCCTACTAAACAATCTGGTGCGTCAATTTTTAAATTCATCCAATTGCAAAGTGCAATGGTTGAATTTTATGGATTGGATAGTGGATGGCCAATAAACCAGCGAAACATGCATCAATTGTATATTTAATTATTAATCATTAGATTTACAAGAGTTCAATTGAATCTGAAATCTATTGTCTAATATTTAAAATAAGATTTTTTTTAATAGGTAAACATTTCAGTTATACATGTGTGTATATAGTCCTAAGGAAAAATAATTCTGTAGTTTTAGGGGGACAGAGAGAGAGAGAGAGATTATTATTAGAGAGAGAAGCAGTGTCATCAATGGCTGCTTATGGCACCAGCCAAAAATCCCCAATATAAACAGTTCCGGCCTATGGTGGTAATTTGACCACACTGGATAGAAGTATTCAGTAAGAGAAAAAATTACAACGTTATAATATAATTAGAAGTGGACAGATTGTATTTTTAATAAGAATTATGCTAGTAACACACTTTAACACACTTTTTTATTGGTGAAATTCATATCGGTCCCACTAAATTCATGAGGATCCCACACACTTTTGCGGGACCTATTTGAATATCAACCAATAAAAAAGTATGTTGGAAAGAGCTTACTCCCTCCGTTCCATATTATAGGATTCACTTACAAAATTTACGAGTTTTAAGAAAAATAGTTGCATTAATTTTATTTAAAATGTGTTACTTTATAAAGAAATCATTAATGCATGTGGAATTTTGAAAAATTTCTTATATTAAGGGATTAGCAAAACTCAAAAGTGGATCTTATAATAAGGGACTGAGGGAGTATAAGTGTTGTTAGCACTCATGTTTTACTAAATGGGACTTGATGGATTGGACTTTTTGATGGTTATTTAATTGATCATAGATGCATTAATTAATGGTTTGTTTTTTTATCAATCCATCTTGGTCAATCCTACCTCTGGTTGCCGTTCTGTCTCAGCAGAATAAGTATATCTACAATGCTAATCAGTTATAGTCTAGACATATGTAATTTTTTGGGAATTCTAACTCACCATAATTTCGATATATATCATGATCAGGTGACTCAAATTAGAATAGCCAGTAAGGAGGTCCTGCTCAAAGTGATTGACCTTGCTGTTGGTGCGGAACTTGATCTTCCAACAAGCTTTTATGATATTCTAGGTATCAACTCCCCCTTAATCATGAGTCACGGTAGGAACTTCAAACTGAAAGTACTCATATTTTATTGTCTTCCTTTGGTTAAACAGGAAATCCTTTCTATGAAGCATGCAATGCAGTGCGTTTCTATGCTGAAACTAATTACCCTGATGTTCTCGCCATAAACAAAACAGCTGATGGAAAAGGGAATGTCCACATCAAGGTTTGTTGATTGTTTTTATTAGAAATATTTTTCCTTGCCTGTCTATGTTCTTCGGATTTCGACAAAAGGCAGTATAACAACCTGCAGGTTGTACATTTGCAGAGTTTTGGAACTAACTAGACAGATATAAACCTTTCATTGTTTTCACCGAAAAATGTACCACATGGTTTTTGTTTGGGTTGAAGTTGTGGGGTTTGGGATTAATTGATTATTATGGAAGGAAGAGAAAGAATAAAACTGTGCATCGTGATTATGACTTGAGCCGACCCCACTTGGTGGGATAAGGCTTGGTTGTTGTCGTTGTTGTTCTTGTGATTATGACTTGATACAGAAGGCTAAGTAATTAATCTTATTTTAAAAGTTGATCTAAGGTATCCTAAATCACTCTAAGGCATCCTAATTAATCCTTATTTTTACTTAAAGTTGATCTAAGCTGTCCTATGAGATATTATTTTTCATTAATTCCAGCAGTTTCTAATGAAGTGAAACCTGCATAGTCATATTAAGGTCAGGCTTCACTTTATTTGTACTTGTGGTTTAATTTAAAGAGACCCTAGCTCTGTGTGTATAGCATCAGAAAAAACTCATCTGTTTTAGAATCAAGCCAGATTTTGCCTTGTCTAGTACTTAAATTTGCTTTATGTAGAATTGGCTTGCTCAATTATGTAAATTAACGTTCTGTTTTGACCGACTCAATGTTGAAGGCAATTCGGCACGGGAAAGCTCTTGTGCGTGTAGCAATTAGTGAAGCACAACAAAAGTCAGACTACGTGCTGGTAAGCATTAGCTTTTTGCCATACACTTTAGAACAGTAAATTACTGTTCTACATGCAGATCTTGATCTTATGTCACATGCCACATGTTATGAACCTATATTTCAATGACAATAAGGAAATTGTTTCTTGCTGATGCACCTAAACATGGCTATAAACTGGGCAGGCTTCTGAAATTATTTATTATTTATCTGCCATAATTTCAATGACTGTAAACATTATGTGCTCAGAATCACACTGAAGCTGAAGTTCATACCTGGCATTTTGCCTTATAACTGCAATTATTTCTCTCAGCACTACCTAAGTAATTGTCCTCTGTTCGAGTAATACTTGTTAGGTTAACTACTCTGCCCATTATGTATCTCACGCCCGTATTTCCTCTGTCCTATTTGATTCTACTGAAACATCTCTTTTTGCAGATTAGAGTTGGTGCCCATGTATATCCTAGAAATCCAGTTCTTCACATTGGAAGTCCTATTAACTTGAGCATAAAAGGTATGGTTTGTTTGAATGGTTGCTGTTAATTTATTCTTCTATCAATGATTTCTTTCTCAGGAATAGTTATGTTTTTTAAGAAAAATGTATCTGATTGTGGTTAAAAGAAACCATTTGCTTACTTTCACCATACAGCTTAAGCTTTTGGTTGAGTTAGTTCATGACTGGTATCAGAGGAGAAACAGGGGAAATGAGCAACTCTCTGGATGATGGAGTTTTTGGTATATTAATCAAGTCCATTGCTGCAGTGGACGAAATTGATTTATGAAAGACTGGAAACATTGGCCAACAGGCGTACTTAGATTTACAGAAATGCATTGTGAACTAAGTAGTTTCGAAGCGGGGAGTAATAGGCTTTGTGAACTAAGTGAGCGACATTGAAAATAATACAATTGTATAATAAAACTGTAGTGAACTAGAGAGAGAAGGTAGAACTCACAAGGGGATCACTGGACTATAGCTAGTGAGTATGAATGTGTATGTGATAAGCTAGAGTCCATACATATCACTGTATCAGGCCCTGTAAAAATGATTGCACTCCTAACCATATAGTTTATTGAAATATATTTACTTATTATTTTGTTACGATATCCCCGACTTCTAGAATTTACATCATCCCACACTTATGCCATGTTCTACCCATATCAATCATACATTCTACCTATGCTTGCTTTGTAAACCTGGAAAGTGGCTAACTGTTCTTTTTTCAGTTGTGCAAATGAGTTGTATATATTTTTACCTTTAAATCTTTTGACCTTTATACTTTTTCTTCAAGAAGGTTAATGCATTTTATCTTCATGTTTCAGGATTGAATGATAAAGTTTCTGGACAGTGGTTGACAACTAATGAAAGTGTAATATCAGTAGATCCGTTAACTGGAGTGGCCAAAGCTATTGGAGAAGGTTCAGCCCAAGGTGCTAATTAACATTATTTAATTACATGCAATGAACTTTGTGATTGTCAACTTGTTGTTGTCTAGAGTTTTTGCTTATATCAATCCCTATTGAAGTATGTTATTTTGAACAGTATATTTCCATTACGCAAAATCAAAGCTGCAAACAACAGTTACAGTGTTGAAAGGACATAGTATTTCTGTGGATGCTCCAAAAGGGATGTTAACTAACGTTCCATACCCTGCCAAAGGATACAACTTCTCTGTGAAGTTCAGGTTTGTATATTATAATTTATAACTCCAGACATGAACTTGGTTTAAGTTACATAACCTTTGGCTACTTTTGTGACCAATTCAATTGCAACAACAGCACCTATGGTGAAAGCCTTGATGCACCAGGAGGAAACAAGATAATTTCATTCGACTGTAGAGTAGATCCGCTATATATCGGGTACTCTATCTTTATCATATTTATCTGGTATGACCCTTTAAGTAATTGATTCATTCTTAGACATCTTTTATGTGCTTTAACTGAAGGTACGTCAAGCCATGGCTGGATTTGGAAACTGGCAACTCATATTGCCTGTTTTTCCCTTACTCACCGGAGCATTTGGTGCACTCAATACCCAAGTCGGAAGGCATTAGACCAGACATATCTGTCTCCATATATGCTTCTCTCAAAGAACATGAACATGTTTTGGGATCTGCATCAGCTCTTTTCATTGGAGGCTTTTCTATAATGGAAATGGGCAAGGTATGATATACTAACATGGAAAAATTGGATCCATGATATTTTTTGTTGCATTGACATTACTTGAAAGTACACACACATGTGCATGTGTCTCTGTGTGCATGCTTGTGTGTGAAACCAGTGTTTGATTTATGAGGCTGAGTGCTTTCTATTTTGTTAGGACGGTCTCTTGATCTCATGTTGACCAATTTGCCATCCTTTTTGCATGCAAAGTTCTGAATTGCAAATATAGCAAACCCATCAAAATCTCATTGAATTTTTTTTCCCTCCCCTCAGGGTCCAATGCAGCTGAATCTGACACCAGAGTTTAATAAAACTTACATAACCATCGTGGGAAATACCGGTAAGATGGCATATCACAGTAATTTTTTATGTTAGAAATAATGTAAGGTATTATGTGTATTTATTTAGTAAATAAGGAAATGTTGACCTTTGGGTTTATTGTGATTATATATAGACTCAATCCTAAAAAAATAGGGAAATAAGAAAACAAATAGTAATAATGAATAATATGAAAACTAATCCCAAGATAATCTAAGATTATTATTATATAATCCTAGAAGAGTAAAATACTGTAATATAATATAAAAACCTTATCAAATATTTTATCATATTCTAACTGAGGGGAGTATGGTGTTTGGATTCACCCCGAGGACTCACACTTGAGAGGCAGAATGTTGGAAATTCAACTGTAATGAAGTCCAAGATTAGATAATAATTTTTCTGTCAGGTCATAGGGCTATATTCCTTTTTTTTTTTTTGGTCAAGAGGGCCATATTCCTAAAAGCAACAGCTAGGTTCTTTTTTGAGGGCATAGTTGCTACAGATATTTCATCATTGTCTTCTACCATATGTAATACTAGTTAGTTGGGTGGCTTATCACAGATGTCGAAATTCACTGGAATCGCCGGGATTTGATTATGATTGCTCCCACCAGTAAAGATGATTTTGGCGTCCGAGGTTTTGCGCGTTATGAGGTTTGTGCTCCAAGGCTAAAACATTACCTGAAAAGTTTGCAATTTACCAGTAAAAATCTAATAATTATTTTTATTATAAATTTAAAATACACAATTTATTTTTCTTGTTCATGTTTCCAGGTCAAACTGCTGAAAGCCGAGAAATTCAAAGACAAAATCATCATCATACTCCCAACCAATGGTTACGTATTCAAAGAGCTTAATGACTTGATTTCCACCAGCTGTTTATAAACATACTTTACAATGGGAAAAGTCACATGTTTAATTTATCTTTTACTTGTTTTACAGGCCAGAGAATGGAAATAGACATCACCTATGAACCTGCATCCGAGAAAACAGCACTATCCAATGTAACCATGAACAAAGCCCCCTGGGCAAGCATCTTTGGGTGTCTCCTGTTACTGATTCTTCCGATCGCTGCCTTCATATATTTCACAGACAGACCATATAGATCGCAGCAAACAAGTGCTCCAGTCACTGCAACCATTGCATCACCTGCAACTTCATACAGAAGCAGTCCAACCGGTTCAAATGAAATGTCTCCTCGGACACCACAACCATTTGTAGACTATGTAAGAAGAACGATCGATGAAACGCCGTACTACAAGAGGGAAGGGAGAAGGGTTAATCCACAAAAGACATATTAGAATTGTTGATAATTTTATACGCATCACTACTCCCACATCCACATCAGAGGCGGGCACATAGATTCGTACTTGCATTCACTATCACTATGTTGTATTATTTTCAAACTGACAATTTTGGTCACTACATGGTGTTGTATAAATTTAGGCATTTGTGATAGTTACATTAAATATTTATCTGGCGGGTAGGTTAGTGAAGTGTAGTGATCCTGTTTATATTCAACATGTGTATTGTAATTGCATTACATTGCTTCTCCAATTAGCTAATCTCCGTTTCTCTTTTATCTTTTTTAAAATGTTCTTGTGTATTATCATTTTTTTTTCTTAAAAAAAGATTGATGAATCAAAGATGGAAAAATCAAAACAAATTATGAAATTGTTTATATATTTAAAAATTTGCTTTAAAAGAACAATTACAAGTAATTTTAGAAGGGAGTCGTAGGAATAAAATATTAATTCGATTTGGAAATGTAAAAGTGAAAGTCAGATAATAAAATATAGAAGATATATGATAAGTGGGAGTAACGCATCTTAGTGATGAAATATATGTAAGTCGGGTACATGGAAACTGGACTTATGTTGTTCTTACTATGTTGTTGAATGGAGACTGTCATTCAAAAAAATTATACTAAACCAAATTTTTAAAGAACCTTGGAAGGGTCATTCATAAATTTAAGAGTACTACAAAACTTAATGTTATTAAATATTGTTCACCAGTAACCAAGACTTTGTCGAACTCTTCACACAAGTTCTGCATTTGTGAAGTTCCTATGATCACAGTTCTCTCCATAAGCTTTGCCGCAATCCCTGCATTTGTCACTACCATATGTGTATTGGATGTTCATGAGATCATTTTTATACAATATTAAATATTTTTGTCTCTTTCACGATCACACGATGGGTCTCTCACACCTTTTCAAATACGCCACAAATCCCCTCCTCGCTCTTGCTCGCTCCGCCGCTTTTTTGTTAGTTATCTGCTTCTTATAGAGCAAGTCAAAGAAGCGTCATGCGTCAATGCAACAAAAACAGGTTTATGTAGTAAAATAGTGAAATATACATTGACGAATCATAATGTTCTTTTTTCAGTCATCCTGGCATACAATTCAATTGGAGAGATCTGGAATTACTAACCAAAGATATCTTGATGCCGTATTTAAAGAGGTTGAGATAAGGAAGAAGGTATACTTTTCCGAAGAAGATTATGAAAAGGAAAATGCTAAATGTTACGAAAAACTCACACACGAAAAGCAGCACGAACGATGATAGTTTTCAATTTGGAAATTACAATTAAGCTAGTTAGTTAACTGACAAAAAATTACGAAAATTGTTCTTTTCCCATCATGTTTTGCTCACTTCCAAGTGCACGTCCAAAAATGCTCCAATGTGAGTTAAATCGTTCGGGTGTTTAACACAACGTGAGTTAACTCACACTGGGTTATACACATGCGTGAGTTAATTCACGCTGAACCCACATTTACGTTGCGGGTCCTTTTAAAGGTCGGACAACAACTCGTTTCTTCATTTTTCATCTCAAATCACCCAAATTCAAAATTATTTCAAGTTCAAATCAAACAATACTTCAATAATAAGTAAGTTTTCATAGTCAAACACCATTAACTTTTTGTATTTATATGTTAGATTTCTCTTATTATCATACTTACTTTAAAAGCTTATTATGTCAAGCAGATGCTTAACCCTAATAGCTTTGTTAGTTTTCCTCCCAAGGAGAAATCCTAGCAACACTCTCTCTAATACTCATTCTCTTATTGGTTTAAATCATTGTGACTCTAGACTTTGAAAATTGAACCCACACAAAGTGGTGTGACATACATTGATTTCATCCAATAAAAAAGTGAGTGCTAGAGATAGTGTTGAAAAATGAGTATTGCTAGCATTCCTCATGTTGTAATTGCATTACATTGCTTCTCCGATTAAGCTTATCTCAATATCTCTTTTATCTTTTTAAAATATATTCTTGTTTATTGTCATTTTTTTTCTTAAAAAATGATAGATGAATCACATATGGAAAATCAAAACTTTTTCTTAAAAAATGATAGATGAAAATTAGCAGATAGAAAATGATAACAATTTTGGAGCCAAATTAGCAGCAATTAATGCCAACGAGTTAACCCTAAGAAATTTTGGCTCCAAAGTATTTGGCTGTTTGAAATTCAAAAATCAAAGCTAAATGTTTATACGGTTCCCCACTCATCCCATCTTTTTGGTGCACTGAATGCTTCCCAAGTTTATTACTATTTTCTAGCCTAATTTATGGAAGTTGCAACCAATTAATAGGAACGACTACGAGTATGGCATCTCATTGGAAACATGTTCAACTCCACACATGTGAAGAACCACGCTGCATATCTCTTCTCTAAGTCACCTTTGTCTTTTACCCTTGAACACAACAGTTCCATTCACCCAAGTTTCTTTCTAAAGATTATCAACATAGGTATGTAATTTGTTCTAAGTAAATCAACATATCTTCTTAATTCAGCTCCACGCTTCTCATTTGCTTCTTCATGTCAACTTCTTGATTGTTCTCCTCTATTTTATTTTTTCAGGATGCTTATGGGTTTTGCATTATGTCTATTTATCATTTATTTTTGCACTGTTTTCAACTTACTTTGCAAACCAATTTGTAGTCTGAAGGCTTCCTGTAGAGGTTACATATTTCAGTTTAATCGTTTTTGCCTCCAGTTTGAGATTCCCACTATTTTCTTTGTTCACTTTCAATCTAAAAAAATCCTTTATTTTAATTTTGCTAAACTCCATTTTAATTGTTAGTGTTGGTTATCAACCATTGCTTGCCGGTTGTGAAAAAATATTTCTTATGTAAAACCATGCAGATTAGTCCCTTTATTGTATGTACATATCTGTTTGCAATAGGTCTGGTGTAATGTTCATAATCTTGGAGTTTACTTGGTAGTGTCTTTTTTTTGTTTTTGAGAAAACTTGCTTGGTAGTGTATGACATCCTCATATGTAACAAATGATTTAAAAACTCTTTTCTAGTTTTTAAAAACTTGAAAATTAAAAACTTTTTTGCTAAACTATTTTTTAAAATTACAGTTTTGGAAACTGTTTTGAATTTTTTAGTTTTGGGGACTAAAACTAAAACATGTAATAGGATAACTATTGTGAGAAGAGGACTTGTATATTTCAAAAACTGAAAACAAAAACTATTTTAAACATGCCCTCATTTGTTTTTAGTCTCCTCATTTGTTTTTTCTGTTTTCATATGGTGTTTGCTTATATTGATATTTTTTTATTTGATTGCATGATGATATCCATGAAGCAAGATAAGATGATAGGTATGAAGACTGTAGCTAAATGTTGGAATAGAAAAGAAAAAAAGACTAAGTTTTGATCAAGTAAGAGAGCAACTTAGACTCTTTGAACCCTCTGAGACTAACCCTCAAAATAACAACTACTTTTTTTTTTATCAAGGTTGAGCTATCTCATGGCCGTTAAATATTTTATAGTATCATAAAATATTTTAACATAATATAAGATATAAATTAGAATATTTTAAGATATTAAAAGCTCAATTTATAAAAAAAAATGAAATTAGATAACTGCTCAATAGACCCTTCAAAATTTCTCACATAACAGAAAAAAAATATCGATCAAAGTTACAAACCAATTATCTTTTACACATAAAAATTGCCTATCAGAAGTTACGACCTAATCTCTGTGAACTTAACTCAATTGGTAGGGATATTACATATTATTAGATTTTTCTCCCGTGCGTAAATGTAGTAGGGAAAAGCAACATTACATTGTATTGTTCCAACTTAATAATATTCAACTGTGAACTCCAGTTGATAATTAAAAAAAAGTTATAAGATCATTACCATAATGGTGAGCTTCTCACACCAAGTTTTCCAAGTTTCCATAAAAATGGGAAATAAAAGAAATGAGTAGTCACAAAACAAAGACTTTGAACACAGAACAAAACCAATTGAGAAGGAAACAATGATTAGATTACATGCATGATGGTTCTTGAAACATATATCATAATTCTTACGCTCCTTATTGGCATTTTGTTTTAATGAATTCCTAAAACATACATTCAAAACAAAACATGCTAGATGTATCATATATGCCGTTAATTTTTAAGACTATCCGGATAGCGAAGATCAAATCAGTACATATCTCAACAACCTTAAACGCATATTGAGCAATAAACTTAGAACCTCTTTCTACTGTTTGAATTTTCTGTGACATGTTATACATATAAGTACTGGTACAACTCATCATTCTTGCACATTGGTAACTGGGAAAACTCAAAAGGGTCACAATTATACTATCATTTGCATGAGTAACAACACAAATGATTACAAATTATCTGAACAAAAAGTCTTTCTTACATGCAATCCATCCCTCCGTCTAAAAAATGGCCATGTCGAGTGTCGACATTGCATTTTATCTCTCTATTTGCTAGCTTAGTCCACCATGGAACTCTAATAGTGCCGCAGCTGCTGCACTGTGCTTAGCGTGCAGCTGCTGCACTGTGCTTAGCGTGCAGCTGCTGCCAATCAGATAGCACTTCACACATGTCCTGAACTGAATTGTTGCTTCTTAGTTTGATTGTGCCAGACTTTTTCATTTCATCGACACCATATGCACCAAAACATCATTGCAAAGGTCTTCTGATCTGCACATTTAGTCCCTGCATAACAGGAAAGAGAAAAAAAAAAAAAACAGCTCCTAAGACCAGCCACTCACCATTCTTCATCTGCATATTGGCAGCCAAAGAACAGATGACATTCATATTTTTCCTACTTGTCACACATTGGACATGTTACCGAGCATGAAACATTTTTCCGCTGCAAATTACCCCTTGTAGTTGTCGGTTGTCAACAAAGAAGCCTACCGATTTTTTTCATTATTAGAATAACGAAACTTAATACCATCCCCAGTTAAGAGAAATATAAATAACAAAAGTTCACTTGCAGCTAGTATAACTATGATTAGGATTTAGGACTACTGATCTAAAGAGCTTTTGAAAGGAGAATAGCATTATGAGAGCCATGAGTACTAAATGCGACAAATGGCACGTTTTGTCAAGTCATTGAGAAAACAATTTATCAATAAGAGCATGTCCATTCTTACCTGCAGAAGGGAGCACCTCAGAATTTGCAGCCTGAAAACAATGACGAAAATTAGACAAAGGCATTCTAGGTGTTCACTATTTTTGCCCTATAATGAAAAATATTATTAATCACTTCATCCTCATCAAAATCATCATCAGAGGATTCATCATCATAGTAGCTGGAACTGAAACAATGAAAAGAAATTGAGAAGCTCAGCATAATTTCAGGGCAAAGATCCCAAACCCCTCTCTATAATAACACACATATCTTCCAAATGCCCCAACATGTCCCTAACAACGACATGCAGAGGAAAAGAAAGTTAAGGCAAATCAAACAACCTGTTCAAAAGCAAAGTTTAAACATAACATGTTCTTATTCATGAAAAATTGCTTCCAAACAACCTGTAAGCTGTAGATTAACCCAACAACCAAATATGAAGGAACTAAATTAGGCTCATATCATGAAAAGATCATAGTAAAAAAAGAACACTTTACATACTAAAAATATTATAAAGAACATCAGCCAAATCCTATTAAATTGAAGGAAATACAGATAAAAAAATATAGAAGTCTATATTTTAAGAAATAAAAAAGCAAAAATATTAAAAGAATTCTGAATTAGCTTTCAAGACAACATTAAAATTTTGCTTATGATCACAAAAATGCGGCCCAATATTAACTTAGTGCATTTAAAAGAACATATAGCTTTCAAATACAAACCAAATATTTTAAAAGAAAGTGTCTTAATTAAGGATCTAGCTATGGACATTATGAAGCAATCTAGTTTAAATCCTTCATTTGAAAAACATTGAACAAAGACAAATAGCCAATTTTATTGTCTTTTCTTTAGTTCCACTACTAAGAAATAGAAACAACCGACATAGCTTGTAAGTTTCTTTAAAGATGGAGAACAAAAACACATGCAAGGTGACAAACATATAGCGAAGAAAATCCAGCAATTCAACTTGAGAGCACAATACATTCCAATGAAATATGCAAAATTGTTGGTATTTTCAATGTCACTATTTATTTTCATAATGATATATAGATTGAAGCAAAAAAAAAAAAGCACTCTTTTAAACAATTAGGGTAGAATTCATGCACCAAAGCAACCAACCACTTGAAAATTCAAAATCTACAAAATTGATATATATGAAATTCAACCAAAGCAATTCAACCAATTGAAAATATGCAAAATTGATATAGACAGCAAAGAACAAACTTACACAACAACTGTCTGTTTATAATTTTAGAAACAAGATTATAAATATTATACAGTACAACTAAAAGGAAAGTATACTCACAATTTCGAAGTCGTACTCGACAATGTATGTTCTGTACTTCACTTGTAGGTTGTTGATTGCCTTGTCATATTCTAAAACTGGTTTTTTGAGCAGAGGACCTATCAAAGAACGAAAGTGAAATTTCTGTTATGTATAAACGGCAACAAAAAAATAATTATATTAAAGAAATATGTGTTCAAATGTTTACCAGTTAGGCAGTGATACGACAAGAGAGTTTCAATGTTTCTGTCGGCCATGTTTTCTAAAATAGAACTAGAGTTAGTTGAGCAATAGAGATTTGAAGCATAGACACAAAATGGATGAAAAATAGCAATAACAAAGGAACACCATTAAAGTGAAACACAAATAGCAACAACAAAGCATAGAAACAAAACAAAAAAATATCAATAAGTAACAAAGCATAGAAACCTAACCTGAAGCACCTGCGATGAATAGATTCGGTATGGAAGAACAGACAAAAACTGGAGAGTGACAATATGTAAGGGGAAGCAAGTGAAGCAGTGAGATTTTGAAAGAGAAAAATAACCTAAATAAAATTAGGTTATTGAAAAAGATGAGCAATAGAGATTTGAGTAATAGAAACAAAATGGATGAAAAATAGCAATAACAAAGAAACGCGAAACAAAATAAAAAAATGTTTTGTTCAAAAAAACATGAATGATTTGTTTTGTTAAAAAAAAAGGAGGGATTTATTTTGTTCAAAGAATAGGGTTAATTAAACACAGGGGTATCTTTTTTTTTTTTTTTTTTATTTTTATTTTTATGTTTCTCTGTTTAATAGGAAGATTAGGAACAATCTGTAGAATTGGTTAATATGAGTGATTTTTTTTTTTTTTATTTCTTATCTTTATCTGTTTAGTAGGAAACGATTTTTTTTAAAAAAACTAGGAGATTTCTGCAATTTGATATTTTAAAACAAGGGTAATACAGTAAAATCAAGCACTGAATTTAGGTTAAGATTAGGGCAACAATTAGCATTCGAGTTAACTTTAATAAATAAAAGATAAATAAAAGATATCCAGGGATTGAGGTTCGAAACTTGACCATCGACTTCTCTACATTCAAATGTGTGAACTCTAACAATTAGATTACTTGATAAATAAAAGTTACGACCTATCAAGATTTGTGAAATAATGAAGACTATTACTTTTCCCACCCTATGTCTTTCCTCGCGCGCCCTATTTTTTCTTTCTTCCAATTTTACCCCTGGTCCGGATTTCGTTTTCCGGATGATATTGTTAGAATTTTGCAGATGTTTCCGGATTTAAAAATCCGGAATAATGTTTTACCATAAGTTTTACGATTTTAATCTTCAAAATTCGTAAAATAAAATAAAAAACAGAAATAAAAAGACACAAACATAAAAACAAGTCATTTTATTAATATATGAACAATACATTGCAATAATTTTTAAGCTTTTTAAGCCTATTACATAAGATCCTAAATCTATTTCTAATCTCCTATGAGCCTAATTCTAATCTCCTAAGAGCCTAACCACTTGTATGTGATGGGACATACCAGTAGTTTGCCTATTGGAGGAAAACCGAAGGAGGAGGGAGAAGGAGGACGGATAGAAGAAAACAATGCCCCCTGAGGAAGATGGGGGTGCTCAAACTTACGCCCAGACAGGGCAAGCTAAGAACCACACTAACCCACATGACCTTCAGATGAACTACGCTTCGTTGCAGCGCTCAGATGAACCGCGCTTCGTTGCAGCGCGGTTTCATCCTCATTGACCGTTCATACAAACCCTGAAAGTTTTCAACGAGGCCCTTGTCTATGAAAGGCCAACGATGGAAAACCATGGTTGTAGAAGGAAGAAGAGGAGGAGAGGGTGGGAGAGGATGGTGGGGTTTGGAAGGCTATTTATAGGGAGGGGTGGGTCAAAAACGGTTGGGAGGTCATAAATGCAGTCAAAAAACGCGTTTTACCACGTTTTTTTTTACTTGAACACCGACAAAAACGTGTGGTGAAGACCACCGGCCATGACCGATGCATTCCGGAATATATAATCCAGAAAGCACATATGTTTTCCATAATATATTTTTCGGATTAATGCGATAATGGTGGTGAACGAGGGAAAAATTAGCACTTCCTATAGGGCTAAGGACATTCCGGAATGTAAAATCCGAAAAGATTCAAAGTCATTAATGTGGGTTTGGACGGTTACAACAACCACTAACACGTTTTCGTTGACTATACTAATGACCTAGGACTTGTTTTAGGCTATAAATAGACTTCCATCTTCAACAAATACCTTCATTCTTCACTTCACCTCTTTTCTTACATTTTCTTCAAATGTTTTTTAGTTTTTTAGGAGTGTCGATGGTGTCATGGTCATTATTGACCGTTCATAGGAACCCTGCAATTGCAATGCATTGCAGCTTGTGTGGGGTTTATATAACGGTCAACAGAAAGAAAGACACAAAAAATTAGATAACATCTGGTCCAGATTTCTGTTTCCATAAATCACTAACAATCTGATCTAGTTTATGTAATCCGAACCAAGGACATTTTAGTAAATTTTTCAGGGTGCGCGAGAAGGCAGCATGGTGGGAAAAGTAATAGTCAATAATGAAACATAAGAAAGGCCCATGTAATAGATGAAGCCCAAGAAAGGTGTATATAACGTTGCAATCAAATTAAAAAGGAATAAAAATCAGAACGAAACAAAGAAAAGGGTTTTAGAAACATACACACAACACAAACACATAACGCAATCTCTCTAATCTAGGGTTTCACTTTTTCTCTTCTTCTTATCTTCCAATTCCAAATCCAAACCCTAAAAACTCAATTCTTCAGAATCAATCAATGGAATCACCCAAAAACGAACACATCATTGGAACCGGAGGTGAACAAAACGACGTCGGTAGAAACTATGAACACGAACATGAACAACAACATCATAACTCTCAATCCCTTACCGGTGATGGTGCTAGTCCTGGGTAACTCTCTCTTTACCCCGTTTTTTTTGTTTTGAATTTTTCATTATTCTGTTTTTTAATTGATGAATTGGGACATTGAAATTTGAGAAAATTAGTTTATAAAATTCAATTTTTAGGGTTTCATAGGAAAGGGGTTCTGAAATTTTCATTATTCTGAGGAAATTGAAGAAGATTAGTTTATAAAGATTTAATTTTTAGGGTATCTAAGAAAAGGGGTTTTTTCGTTAATGAAATAAAGTAAAGGGTTTTTGTCAATTGAAGGATTGGAATCCTGAAAAAATCAGTTTATAACTGTTCAGTTTTAGATTTTGCACAAATTCTGATTGTTTTCTGAGGAAATTTGACAAAATAGTTTATAATAATTTAATTTTTAGTTTTTTTTTTTGCTTTGTTGTTGTTACATGTGTTTAGATTAGATGCTGATATTTTTAGATTTGGTTTTCCATAATTTGCAGAAAGATATTCATAGGTGGTTTAGCGAGAGAAACAACCATTGGTTAGTGCTTGCTTTTTTCTTCAATATTTGATCTTAATTATTTTAGGGTTGTTATTCCATTTGAATTGTGGTGATTTGTAGCTTTATGTATCGATTTCTTACCTGTTTCGGCTGGGTTTTGTGTTTTGCAGCCCAATTTATCAAGCACTTTGGTAAATATGGTGAGATTACTGATTCGGTCATCATGAAGGACAGGAAAACTGGACAGCCTCGTGGATTTGGGTTTATTACTTATGCTGATCCATCTGTGGTTGATAAAGTCATCGAGGACTCTCATATCATCAATAGCAAACAAGTATGAATTGTTTTTTTCTACCATGTCTTTGCATAGGATATTACTCGTTTTGTTTTGATTATAGTGTTAAGTTAATGGATACATAGCTGGCTCTTATATGGTTTTGGGATTATATATTATAGGTTGAGATTAAGCGGACTATACCAAGGGGAGCTGTTGGCTCTAAGGATTTTAGGACAAAGAAAATATTTGTAGGTGGTATTCCTTCAAATGTGACTGAAGGTAGGTTATCTGTTTAGACAGCAGCTAATTTTTCAATGCTTGACTGAGGTTATCACTTAGGTGGACTCATAGCAGCACCGTGAGAGAGCTTACTTGAAAATATGAGTACCCTATGGACAATGAAAATTATTTAAGTTTCTATAATTCAACGTTGATTCTTAAGCGGGAGATTACTGTTTAGGATATGTCAGAGGTTTTGTCTGATATTGTTCTCAGTCAGCTCCCTAAATTTTTTTAGTTTACCGTTTGTTTTAAAGTTTTTTTCACTTAAAAAGTCTTATGAATCACTTAAGACATGCATAAGCTACTGTTTAAACTCCAAAATTAAGCTTTTGTTTGACATAAAATAGGCCCAGCAAATGGAACCTTGCTTTTGTTGATATTGTTTTTACATTGGAATGTTCTTGTGCAGATGAATTTAGAGATTTTTTTACACGCTATGGAGAAGTCAAAGATCACCAAATAATGCGTGACCACTCTACTAATCGTTCACGTGGCTTTGGGTTTGTCACCTTTGACACTGAGGAAGCTGTTGATGATCTTCTATCTATGGGGAACAAGATTGAGTTTGCTGGCACTCAGGTGAGAAATCTTTTATTGACAATAAATAATTGCATTCCATTTGCACACAACCTATATAATAGGTCATAGGATAAACACCCAGTAATGGGTTATGACATTGATTACTGTAATTGACTTCAAAATCCTGTGGGTTATGTTTCAATTTTGAGGTTTGTTTGGCCTAACGTTCATGCTAAAATGGCATTTGGATAGAAAACAGTTGACGTTGGCTTCTTTGGTTTTTTCAGTACCCTGAGTTACATTATTTTTATGTGAAAAACCAACTCTTCCAAAAGTTTAAGGTTGTTCATTAATGGCTTCGATGTTCATGAGAATCATGACTGGAAGACTTTTGGTTGTGAATCATACCAACAATAATCAATTCCTTCAAGCATCAATAATTGAAGAGCCATGCTTTGACTTTAATATTTATGTAAATAGGAAAGTAAGAAATCATGGCTCTTTCTTGAAATTGATTATTGTTGGAGATGATTGACAACCAATATACTTTGGTTTGTTATGCTTGTGTCCAACAATGTTAACCTTGGTTTTTGGCCGAGCTTCATTTTTTATTGGGTTATGTTTATGATTTGTATTGAATTGTGTAAATATGCTGAAGCTAGTGTAAGTGAATGTAGTTCAACCATGTTTCTTTCTTCTTTGCAGTTAGAAATTCATCTTCTACTTGTGTTTTTTGGAGGTGGGTTTCGTTGGGGTATTCTTTAATTTTCCCAGCATGACCCCATTTTCAAGAGTTTGTTGCCTTCAATAATACATTGTCCAATTTATCATATAAATTAGGAATACCTTTTTCTTAAATTTAAGTGTTTACTGGTTTGTACCTTGTGAGTTACAATCATTTTTTACATCATTTTTTTCTTTACATTTATTCCCAGATATTTTTTTTCTGTTTTATTTTCTTCATCTAATGCAATCGTCGTCAATACATTAACTTTGTTATCTTTCCTTTGTAGGTGGAAATCAAGAAGGCTGAACCAAAGAAGGCAAATGCACCACCTCCATCATCCAAGCGCTACAATGACTCAAGGTCTTCATACGGCAGTGGTGGGTATGGAGATGCTTATGATGGATTTGGTGGCGGATTTGGTGGTGTTGGGGGTGGTTACAGCAGGTCTGGCAGTGCTTATGGTGGTAGAGGTGGTCCGTATGGTGGCTATGGAAGTGAGTTTGCTGGGTATGGTGGATATGCTGGAGCAATGGGGGGACCCTACAGAGGAGATCCTTCTCTAGCATATGCAGGTCGTTATGGTGGAAGCTTTAGAAGCAGCTATGATCTTAGTGGGTATGGCGGACCTGGTGAGAGTTATGGGGCTTATGGTGGTGCCGGTGCAGGTGCTGCTGCTGGCGGAGGTGGTTCTTCTGGTGCTGGTGCATATCAAAGTGGCTATGATGCTAGCCTTGGCGGTGGATATGGAGGAGCAGCTAGTGGAGCTTCTTTCTATGGAAGCAGAGGTGGATATGGTGGTGCTGGTCGATATCATCCGTATGGAAGATAGAAAGTTATACTAAGCATTTTTAATCTAGGAATGCATCAAATTAAATTGTAGTTTGTGGTTGGTTCTTCAATTAGGCTACATATTTCCAATTTTTTTAAGATGTTAAGGAAACTTACATTAACCAGGACACTCTAGAAGTCCAAACAATTTATCCTTACCTTTTTGAAGACATGTTATGTTCTCTGATTGATGTAAAAGCTGCAAATGTGCAGTTGATTGTATTTTAGATTTTTTAAACCTTTGTTCGTTTTTACTTGTTACATTTTTTACCTACTGCCTTCATGTTTTTATTTCATGTCATCACTCCATACTAATTTGTTATTTTAAAAATAAAAATTCTCCAATTTTTTCTCAGTAATTCTAGCTCTACTATGACGGGAAATATTTTATCACTTGTTTCCCAGTGATTGTTGCATTAAAAAAAAAAAAAAATCCAAGGCCAACATTAAAAAGATTTAAGTCAAGAGGGACACTCTTTATTTTACAAATTGGTTTTATAAAGTGAGTTATATCTATACAACCCAAATAGGGAGAAGATAGAACAAAGAATACCAAGGCAACAGTACATGACAAAATGCAGATAAAGGGTGATCAGAGATTCATTCACGTAAGATGCAGATGGACATAAAATTGGAGACGTTGTATAAGGTTGAGCTAAAAAATACAGTAAATGAATAAAAAATTTAGCATAAGTTTTCTTTGAAATTTTGAGGAGTATGGTTGTGATTAATTTCCTTGGATCTATTGCTTGTCATTTTCAGTGGGAAACAATTGAAGCATGAGATTTGGTTAACCAGCCATGAAACTAGCTGTTTTCGTATTGGCTACTAGGTGGTGTAATTGTTATATTTGTTGATTCTACTTTTAGAACGGTTAAAATGGATTTTGAACACGTAGAATTCATTCTAAAATATTTACTTGCTTTCGATTAGAATTGATTTTTCTTTCATAATTGATTATATTTGAAGTTAAAATTAATAGCTTTTGATTTTAGAATTGATTTTTATACATAAATTTAAATTTCAACTCACTTTTACACGAATATATCCAAACACAAATCATTTTACCTGCAACTCACTTTTAGCCATAATCCATTCAACTCAAAATCAATTCTAATCACCGCAAAATCAAATAACATACGAGGTTAATTCTTCATGTTCCATAGTAAATATACTCCCTCCCATTCCTTTTCATTTGTAATTTTTTTGACATTTTTACACAAACCAAAACAAACAATAAATTTTACTACCTTCATTATTAAAAAAAAAATAAAAAATCAATGATCTCCTATATACTACTTCCATCCAGTACATTGGAATTACCAGATTTTGAGATTCCTTGATGAAAGTTGAGTTTTCATTTTCCTTCTCGACCCTTCAGTTAGATAAAATGTAAACCTATTAGTAAAAGTAAATATATTATGCTAACTGACATGAAATAACCAATAATCAAATTTTCAGATTTCAATGAACATTCTCAGGATTTGTATCCAAGATTAAGCATTAATTAGTTAATTTACTTCTGTTTAGAATATATATTTTCGTGGATATTAACATAATGAGTTTATTTGGTCTAAGAATAATCCATTTGCTGAAATATGTAAAATAGATGGTGAGAGGCCATAACATAGCCTAGTCACAACACAACACAATTTAAATCATTTGAAATTCGGATTGTAATTTGAGTGGAAGAAGGAATTGAAATCTGAGGAGTTTACATCCTTTCAAACTGAGATAGATAGCCTTTCAGTAAATGTTGCTACAAAAATTCTGGTTATTGTGCAAACTGTAAACATACAGCTATGAAACAAAGTGAAAGTCATATAGAAAATATGCTCAAGAGAAACAAAAAATAACTAGATACGTCGACTCTTTGGCAGTCTGCAGCCATTATGGGGACGACGAGTTGTATCTTCAATATACACAATTGGATTTTTATCTCCTCGAGAATCCGTAAACCCCTCCCTCCAGCTCAATATCGCTTGCCTTTTCCTCCGAAAATGAGTAAATCCGTTCACTTTCATGACAACAGATTTCAAACCTAAACCTCTAGATCTTCTTCCAACCACTTCTGCAGTTGCTTCAGCAGCATACCTAGAAAGTTTTTGCCCTGATTTCATGTCTTTCAAGGAACCAGCAGAGCCACTAAGTTTTACATTTCCTTTAGAATCGGTCACTGTAACAAAGGTATTGTTGCGCCGCATCTTTATATGAACAAAATCAGCATCATGCTGGAAATGATACTGGTTGTATAGATAACCTCCCATAACACTCTTTTCATCTTCTATAGCTCCTCTCACAAAGTCCATTTTCCTGGAATTGCCACCAATCTCAGCATTATTCTCACTTTTGGAGTTAATGTTCTCCCGATTCCGCAGAAAATCCGGACGAGCACTAGCATTTGCATTCACATTCTCACTTTGATTCCTCCCGCTCAAACCCCAACTTGCACTCGAAAATCCTCTAACATATCCTGCAGTTTCAAGAGTATGATAGTGATTGTTGAGATGACATGAAAAAACAGTAAAAAACAAAATGATATATGTATTTAATTATGCAATGACATGAAACATGGTCATAATAAACACATGTTTCA
The DNA here is from genome assembly GCF_003473485.1 of Medicago truncatula. Lineage (NCBI taxonomy): Eukaryota > Viridiplantae > Streptophyta > Magnoliopsida > Fabales > Fabaceae > Medicago > Medicago truncatula. The sequence continues at coordinate 440,735 of NC_053047.1, read as the reverse complement.
CAATTTACAATTTATAATCACACAACCTTATTAGGGGTCAACCATCTTCACTCTTAGGGGTCAACCATATTCACTCTTTTCACACAACGCAGCAGGCAAAGGTATGCCTCTCTCTCTCTCTATTATCACGCATTCATTCATCTTCACTCTATTTATTTTCACCACACACAAACACAAATATTAAAGTAAAAACTCAATTTCGTCCTTCACAATTTTCTCGCAGTTCAATTTAGTCTTTTACTCAAAATAATTACCAAATTATACAGGGGATAAATTAGTCCCGACTTATTATAACTAACACGATTTGAAAATGTCAAGGGTCAGTTTGTTATTATTTTGTGAGACTAAATTGGGTTGCGAGAAAATTGTAAGACCAAATTGGTCTTCACTCCGAATATTAGTACACTGATAAGCTGAGGCAACACTAGGACATGCCAAATTCCTAGGTTGCTTTCTCTCCCTATTTTGTTTAGCACTTCTTGCTTGGTTTCTTTACAGATTCATTCAAACCAAAAGCTATGAAGCTCATCAACATAAATGGGTCCACTAGATATCCTGCACTCTACACTGATGTCACCAATTCTAAGTTAGTCTTTCCACACCTTTACTTGTTTTGACGGAGACAAGACCTTTACTTCCAAAAAAAACCATCAAGCCATATTCTAATCAAATTAGTCTTGGCTAATTTCACTCTTACAACATATATTAGTAATTATAATTAGTTATATATAATCTTAAGTCCTCTATTGATACTTGTTGCGTGATCTAAAGAATCAAAGCCATAAAAGGTTTAAAATCCATAAAGGAACCTGTGCAAAGCCAGGTTAATTTTTTACTAGCTATTATATTGCTTTTTACTTTTATTGTTTCATTCAACAATTCAGTGCCTTGTGCTTTGTTACTTGGTTAGCAACACCTTCTTTTATCAATTCTAATAATATTCAAGTTAGGAACTTAATCCCCAAAAAGGAATGAAATTAGATGTAATAAAAAAATATTACACAGCCCAAACTGTCTTTGACAGGATTTTTTTTCATGTGATGTAGTTTTCATCTAAAATTGGGCCTATACAACTAACCAAGAGCATTCATTCAGTGATATAAATTTCGTCTAGCCGATCCACTAATTAATAGCATAATGAGGCTTGAATCAAAGATATCCAGCAGACTTGATAAGAGCCAATATGTCATTATTGTTAAATGAGCTAGGATCTTACTCCCAAAAGCTAGCTCAAAGGATTGATAAGTGAAATACACAAAGTGCTTAAGGTATCTAGTTGATTGATATCTATCACTAGTACCTATCCTTTCATGTTTTCTCGATATTAGCCATTTAGAATCTAATTTGTTGAGAACATTAATGTACATAGACAACCTGCGAGCTAAATATTATGTCAAAAAGTTTAGCTAAGAGCCAAGCACACACAACACAGGTGCATTAAAATCAAATACACAAAGTCTTAATCCTATCAACTATTGCGCCAATCTTTCTACAAAAATAATACAAATCAGAAATAAATCAATTCAACCCAAATGAATTCAGCCATTTAGGATCTAATGTTGTCAAGCGCAGATCGCAGGAAAATAGCAGTTCATTCAAATTCTGCTACGCAACAGTGCTATAGCGCATCTATAGCCGCTATTTAACAATATTTTGTACTAAGTAGTTTATAATGGAACAATAGTGATTTGTTCAAATTTTGCTACGGTATAGCGCTATAGCGCCACTACAATCTCTATTCACAACATTGTTAGGATCCTAATTTGATGATACCATATATGATATGAGTTGTGTAGCACCGAAACTTCAGATTGAAAGTATGTCAGAATACTCTACACACACTTGTGCATTATATACAATCACTTCTATTTTATCAAGTTATTACTAGTGTCTATGTGTCGGTGTCAGCATCAGTGCTTCACATTATATGACAGCTTAATATTAGCCGGATCTATCACTAACTAGTAACCACCACACCTTTTTCTAGTTTCTTGATTTCATAAAATTTAGGATCCTAATTTGATGGTAAAATATATGATATGAGTTGTCTAGCACCGACACTTTAGATTAAAGGCATGTCAAAGTGCTCAACACACACTTACGATTATGGGTCTGTCTGTATAAACAACTTATTTGCAGCTTATAACATAAACACTCATCATGATGAAAAACTTATGTATAAGCTATTTCTATATAAAAAGATGAAATAAAGTTAAATTATTTTTGTACAAACTATATGATCTTTTACAAGCTACTTGGTAGAACTTATGAAAATAAGTCGAAAACAACTGATGAACAATATCATAGGCTGTTTTTGTAAGTTCGCCGAAACAATATTACAAAACTTATGCCAGTAAATAAGTTCAAATAAACCAATCTAAACAGACCTTATATAACCCTTCTATATTATCAAATTATTATCAGTATTGGCATCTGCGCCAATGCTTCACATCTTTCACCAATCAATCTCAAACAATTCAATGTAGAACTAAAACCATAGAATTTCATTAGCACTCAATTTCTACCAACAAACAATTAAAGAAAAAGTAAAAAAAAATTGAAATTTAACCCAAAAATGAAAACCCCAAAAGTGTAAACATCTAAAAAAATCATTACAACTAATAATTGAAATGACCCAATAAAAAAATAATGATAAAAAACAAAAAAAGCTATGATTTTTAGCAATGGAAGTGTTACCTTGGAAGAAGGTAGTGTGAGATTGAAGTGTGGTTTTGGATGCAGAAAGAAGAGATTGCCGGCTATGGATGAAGGAAGAACACAATTTCCGGAACATTGTTGCTGCAGATTATTAGGGTTTGAAGATTTGGGGATTGTGAAGAAGAAGATTAGTGTAAGAGAGTGATAGTCATTTTCAAGGACTAAACATTATTACATTTGAAACTTTATTGTAAAAAAGTAGACAAAGTTGCACGTAATTTAATGATCTTTTATAATATATTTTTAATTGTAATTTAGAATATTAGATTCATTTTCATATGGATTTTCATATGGAGTATATGATATTAAAATGCAAACACAGATAAAATACTATATATATTTGAATATTAAAAGATCATAAGAAAAGAAAATCATTGATTTGAAGCTTGAATTTGATTTGAAGTTTGAAAATTCATTTGCAAATGAACTAAAATAACAAAAATCGTAAACTTAACTTAGCTGGTAGGGAGAATGCATAATATATGCAGAGTCGGTCGAGGTTCGAAGGCCGGACAACTCATTTCTTCATATTTAAAATGTGTGTGAGTTGCATAAAGAGTATAATTTTGCTTAAAAGTATGGTACTTTTATTTTTTTAATCGGGTAAAGAGTATCATAATTTTGTTAAAAAGTCTAATTTTTTTTCTTTTATTTTAATGATAATTTATAAATTGTATTATTTTATTACATAAGTTGTAAATTTCTCTTTTCAAAGACTTACAAGAATTTAAATACCTTTATGCTTCAATGTAAAGTGTATGTAAGTTTTTTTCTTTTGTTTTTGCTACAAGGGTACATAAGTTTCTTCTTCTTAGAAAACGAGTTTAAAAGAATTTGACAAAAATAAGAATTAAATTAAGGATATGTACATAACAATTATTTTTGAAAGAGCAATATTATTCATATAATTATTTGATGACAACTTTTACGATAATAGAAGGAGAAAAAAGAAGAAAGAGAATTAAAAATAACGAATGTGTGAAAGAATTGTTCAAAAGTTATCCAAAATTGTTGTACAATATCATTTATCTTTTTGAAAATCTGTTATAAAAGCCAATCTATGTTAGTTGATAAGTTTTTATGAATGTCGTGTAAATTTTTTTGTGGTCAGGTAATATCGTGTAAATTTAACATACATGACAATGCATCCCCAACTGACTTTGTTTTTATGAATGCTCTTTTCTCTCTTCATATGGTATGATATAATATTTAAAACATTAATTTTTTATTATCGTGGACATAATTGAGTTGATAAAAATATTGTGATATGCATATGTCAAATTTAAACTTTGGATTCTATATTTATTCACTTAACATATAAATATTAAACTATTAAACAACTTGATGAAAAAAAAAATATTGATATGTGTCCTTTCAAAAAAGTTACATTTTCTAAATATTGCAATCTTTCTTAATTCCCTATAGGTTTCAATTGTTTGAGTTTGATTTAATTGCAATGACTTACATCTGTTTGCAGAAGGTAAAGTTGAAGAGGATTGCATGAAGCATACCACTATGCCACTATCAACAATGTTGTCCTGCATGCTGTTTGGATCTTATGCATGTTACTTCTAAGTGGTATATATGAAACTATGCTATTTTTGGCTACTAGGTGTTATGACTAATTGACACTAATTGAGATTGAAAACAAACAATTCTTTAGCAACGTTCCTCTTAATTTTCTTCTATTGCTTCAACCCCTTTCGTTGGTCGGTGTCCCTTTGAGCTTGTATTGTGTGATGCCATGGAGGTTCTTGTTCTGGGTGATGGTGGGGTTGTGTACACCGATGATTTTACTTGCTCAGGCCACTCAGAAGAAATTTCGGACATCAACTCAATGATTTTACTGCTGATGACATTCAATATTTTACCAATGACTTGTGTCATACGTAAGTATTTGATCCCAAACTTCAAACTCGTAAATCATTTAAAGACGAAATTAAATGTGTTATTTTTTTTTTCTTTTCTGTAGCTCTGCCAGATGCAAAAATTCCATTTCAATTGGTGAGTTTTTTTTGAAAAACTTATATTGTGTGTTATCTATGTTGCGTTAACAATTTGTTTTTGTGCTTTCTTTATAATTAGAATATAAGATTTTTTAACTAGTTGAAACCCTTAATGAAGAAAGATCAATTGACATTTTCTAATGAAAAAAACAACCAAAGAATATAGCTGAAATAAAAACCGCTGACAATAATGTACTAAATCATTATCATATAGCCAAAGTTCAACAATTGATTTGGAATCCAACAAAGTTTCCCATCAATTTTGTGATTAAATAAACAACATGGAAAGCAATGCAGGATTGCATAATCAATTGTGAAATTGTATGCTTGTGATGTGTGCGAGGAATTCAATTCATTTTAGGGTTCCACGACTCTTTTATTGAGGGAGGAAAACAAATAGAGTGGACGATCTTAGAAGAAAAAGGAGATAAAACGATTTTCTATCATTCGTTTTGTTGTGAATGTGTTGGTGAAAGAGAAGGTTGAAGATGGAATGGAAGGATAGTGGGTTTGTTCATCTTTTTATAGCCAATTTTCTTTTTTCCTTCAAGCATAGGATGCTCTACATGATGCTTAAACGAAAATTAGAGATTACACGGTACAAGCATGTGATTGTATTTGTTGTGTTGCCAAAAATTGCATACGTAAATGGTACTACTAAAAGTAAATTTGACTTGCATCAAGAAATAGTGAAGTATAGTGTATGTATACAACTTTATCGTGTTTTTTAAAATATAAACAATGAAATAGTGTATGTAAGTCAAATGATTTTTTTACCAAATGCACAAAAGAAAATCGATAATATGTAAAAATAATATTTCGAGTCTAAAACTACGCTTTCTAACTTCAAATTAAAATCTATTCTAAACTTAAAAGCAATTTTTATTGTACACATCTAAAATGTTAAAACTAATTCTACACACATACATATTACATGGGTCCTGTAAAAAAAACATGTTTCCGATTTTGTGCAAGAGCTATGCCTGTCGTTTGTATTTTGCATTCAAATTTATCTTATTATTTTTGAACTATTTTTTTATTTCTTTTAGTCAATTTTAACTGTCATCGAAACCAACTATACATACTATGGTTAGGGTTTTAAAGTAATATTATTTTCACCTCATTTTAGGCAATATCGATAAGGGGAGAAACAAAGGCTTAAATTAAATTCGAGGAGTTTGAATTGTAATCTTATGAACATGGATAAAGTCCTACTCATATTCTAAGATTCTTCACCTTTACATTCTGTTTTTTAATCTTAATTTGAAAACTTTGGTGCCCTTTTTACATTGAGCATGTCAAATTTATAAAGTTGATAGATTTGATCTATGAAGCATGGATACAGACACGGATACCGGACACGACACGGACACTGACACGCCGACACAGTTAATAATTTGAAAAAATCACATAATTAAATGTAATTACAAGTGTCGGTGTCGGACACGCCTAATCTGAGGAGTGTCCGTGCTTCATAGGATTTGATTGACTCAAAAATAACTTGACTAACCAAAATTAGAGTATGAGTTTATCCAAACTTATCTTATGCATATGTGTAAATAATTAAGGCATTTTCAGAAGTTAATTTACCTTGTTTTATCTCTTCATAATTTCACTACTAGTTATGTCCATTTGATCGGGCTTGTATAAATTTAATGCTTTAAGATTTTGTATGAAAATTGTATCAAAGTATCAATTACTCAATTTTTTTTAGTCAAAATATATATAAATGATTAACAACTCGGTAGTTATGAAACACAAGAAGCCATCAATTTCTTAATTGCGAAAGAACAATGTAGGAAAATTGAACACTAAAACAACCAATTGAGAACCACCTTTCATCCAAAGTCTCCATCAATCTCTCGAATCGTTGCATTAATCAGCTCAACAAAAGAAGAACCAATAGGAAGAGAAAAAAACAACCCAAGGTTGCATTGCACCACTTTAATCTCTAAAGATACCACAACAAGAGACAATACCATAACTACCTGAAGTTGCATAATGAGAGTTACATTTGATTCAGCTATAAATAAGACAACCGTGCCTTCAAAATAAAATTAAAAGACAATCGACGCGATCGATTTTTGTTTACGCAATTTGGTCAATCGTGTCTACCTTATAAATCGCGTAAACAAAGATTGGCACCATTAGCCTTGCTGGATCTCAGCCCTAAACTACCTTCAAAAAGCGGGGCTACAAACTTTATGCCATATATTGGAATGACTAATCTTAGGTTTACCAATAAAAATTCGAATGTCAACCTAAACGAAAGGAAGCCTTTCCGATCGAAAACCAAGGAAATTTAATATGAGCTTTAATACTAATATGAGATGTTATCAACATACTTATCAAACAAATCAAGAAGAGAAGATAAATTCTTGTGTGTTCCTTTGAAAAAAATAATATTCATAATGATGCCATTTATGTATAACACATGATCAGAAGGAACCAAACAACTCTTAGAGCCATTAATCAGACTATGATCACCATCTTGAATCAACTAGATGATCTCCTTGAGGAACACCTCTATTACAAGAAAACCTTAGCAGATTTCAAAAATCACCCTAATCCAACTAAAAATATTTTGAAATACTCCTATATTTTGAAATAACAAATTTATTTTAGATAGGTCAACCTGATTTATGAGAAGTGTTATCAACACTCACTCTTTTATTAAGTGAAATTAAGGTGGGTTCATAATAACATTCCTCCCTAATTAATTTCCAGTAGGAATAGTATTGAGTTATCTAGTAGTTTTGCACCCTCAACTTTTTATATTTACACCTATAATTTTAGTTTTATTCATTTTGCACACCCTCATCTTTTATAATTTGCACCAATTGCACTTTTCTTTTTACAACTCTCAAGCTGATAGCACACTATAGTCAAATATGTCATTACACATTGGTCTAATCAAAGTGCACGCATTCTAAGTATTTTGAATTTTGTTAATTTATACAAATGAAACTAAAAGCAAAACATTCTCCAAAATGACTACCAAGAAAAGTTCGAAAGTGGTATATACAAGCTCAAGCATTGATCTTTTGGCACTAATATAAATTTAATATAAATTTTATACATTTCTATTATTATATATTAGTATAATACCTCTATCTCGCGGAATAAGGCCCTTTTGTGTTTTTTATTTGTTTCTTTTTATAAAAAAATTTGCAAATTTTAAAGTGCATTAATTATTTCTTTATCAATATACCCATGTTTATGTTACATATTTTTCTACAATATATAATAAATGTTTTATGAAAATATTAACTATTTCTCTCTCTAAAGTGTAAAAATGTAAAAGAATAGGAATTATTAACAAAGTTAATAGAAGAGCTAACCCTCTTAATTTATGTGATTTGTCTCAAAAGAGTTCCATATTTAAGGAGAAAGTAGAACAATAGAGCTCCCTATATTTTTTTTGGTTTTCGCACCGGTTTTCGATCCACCAAAATGGGCGATTAATCCGGTTCGTGCGTAGAGACATGCACACTGGGTTCATATATGGATGAAGGTGAAAATCTACAAGAAGAAGAGTTAGATGATAGATGAAGAATTCGTATACGGCACTGAAGTCAAGCATTCAGATGAAGACTTTGACATTGAAGATTCTCAGGAAATTAATTATGAAAACGCTACCTCTGACGAATTTATAGGGCTCAACGATGAAGATTAAATTGATTAGGGATTTAGTGATTTAGGGTTTTCTTTGATTTTATTTTTGCAAATTCAATTGATTTCAGATTCTGATAATTCTTTTTGTATAAACCTCAAAAAAATTAATGCGAAATTAAATTTTGTTTTTCTTAAAAAAAATTGTATTATTCTATTTTTTGTATTTTATCCTTTTCCTTTTTGTCTTGTTTTTGCACGTGTAAAATAAATGATGTTTAAACACATGAACACCCTGTTGTTGATAAAACAAAAATTGCTACTCCTCTGGCTATTAAAATATATTAATATAATTAAGTGACTAAGAATAATTTGTACCATGAAGAATGAGGCTGTTCATCCAAATTGCAATTTAAGTCTACCCTCAACAATATTTTATAGTTTAGGTTGATGAACTTGTATATTTTAATCATATTTATTTTGTTAGATAATAACTCCTTTTGAAAAATAAAATGTCAAAAGATAATTAAATTGATTCCTTATTTTTGGTATAAACCGGGTACTAATCCCTCGAGCATTGTGGGACTCAAATGGACGGCAGTTTATCTCTAAGAGTTTTAACGCTGCAGCATGCCCAAGGCTGGATTCAAACCCAAAACCTTGGTTAAACTAGAAGAGATCTGTTCCATCTCATCTAAGCGCTCTTGAATATTAAATTGATTCCTTATGATAAAATTTGATAGGGCGTATAATTAACCTATTATTTTCCTTTTCTTGTAAAATATTTAGGGAAAAGAATTAAATTATAATATATTAAATGTTAATAAATCGTTTACAATAAATGAAAACTAATTCCCCCTAAAAATAAATGAAAACTAATTAAAACCAATGTATATCATAATTTAGAGCAAATAAACCTTTTATTAGGAAAGTTTGATTTGTGTGTGTTTTTTTTTTTTTTTTTTTTTTTTTACAGAAAGTTTGCTTCGTGTTTACTCACATAAACATTTTTTATTTGATCTTTTTTTATAAATAGAAAAAATCACATATAACTAAGTTTGGACACATTAGATGACACACACAATATTTTTGGGTATTTTGAGGCTGCAATATAATTATCAGGTGACATCGATAACTTTAGTCTATTTAACTGATTAATTGATGAGTGATTAAAATAAATTATTTTGATAAGAGACAATGGTTAGTTAGAAGAGATATAGAGATATAAATTTATCAAAATCAGTTGGTCGCAAACATTTGGATTCGAATTGATTGTTCCGTAACATTTATGCGTACAAGCTTTGGCGTTGGTTGGTAATGGAAGCCCAAAACATGTTAAAAGATTTAAAATATAATGATTCAAGCCAACATGCAAATTATCATTAATTCTAACTTATAAAATAGGTTAAACCATAACAAAATATACACATTTCTTTTAATCCTACACTATGCAATCATGGAATGATGATATATCAATATCAATTTGAACACAATAACAATTAAATGAGTTGAAATTTTGCATATAACATATAAAACAAAGTCATAATGTCAAGGAAAGCAAACAAATAATCACAAACATTCGTGAATAAAGAAAAAAACAGCATGAAACCTTGAGATGCTAGTCTTGATGAGAATCGAGTGCATATATGAAACTGAAAAAAGAGCAACAAAAAATTCAAGTCATTGTTACATTAGATGAGTTGTTTATGTCATTCTAACAATTGTGTTGAAACCAAACATGAGTCTTCTCCAAATTCCTTTGCTTTAGTACTGAACAATGAGTTTTCTTTGTTTGATTCATGTTCAACAATGTATTCAAAGTTAATGTGAAAACTAGAGGGGGTGTGAGAGTTATTTGAGGAAAACTTAAGGGAGGTGAGTGTAATTTCCTCAAATTTTAAACTAATGGAGCATAAAAAGTGTATTTGAAACTAAAGTGATATATTTGTGTCGCCGTAAAAACGTCGTTTTTGGGTGCCTGTCAAGTCTACAATCCGTTTAAGGTCGAAATTGGATAGTGTTTTTCAGCCCGTATATTTAAATAGAGCTTTTCCATCCAACTTGATGAAACTTGAAACTTGTTAGCACAGCCTTAGTCATGCATAATATTTTATAAGATAGACTAATTTCATATTTTGTTATGTTATAAGTATATCCACATAATTACTTAAATTACATATTTATCCGCAAGGCCGTGGCCTCAAATCCGGCTATTAGCGTGATGATCTTTTTGGTCGGTGATCTGTATAAGTACCTTTGTTAACGTTTGCTAAACCTTGAAACTTGCTTTGACCCTTGTAAATTCCCGAAGCTCATATCATATAAACTTTTATAAAAGAAATTAAAATAAATATAATAAAGAAGAAAAATATATTGGCTCTAATGATCATAAATGTCTTCTTATTCATGCTTCCTCCGGCCAAAACATAAAATTACATCTGTTGCATCTCATCATAATCGTGATTTGGATGTTTCGAGAAAAACTTGTGACATCCATTAACCAAATGTTCAAATATATATATCAATTAGTTGTTAAGGTACACATGATTTTTCAGTAATATACATGATATCACTGAAAAATATACACTTTACAAATGTGGTTAACGACATTCAAAATTGTGGTTTTATCTAGTGGATCGGTAATTAGTTGTGAATTGTGATACCTTATTATATTCATTAATCTTTCACTAAGTATGTCCACAAAAGGTGTAACCTAGTGATATGGATTGGGGACATGAAAGAAGTATTAGAAAGGAGGTTCAAAATTCAATGACTATTGCTAACAATTTCTCCATCCCTCTAATAAACTAACCACTAAGAATGATCCACTAAACATAATTAATAATGTTTATGAAATGTTTTAAGAATGTAAATGTTGTCTAATTTTTGTGTAAAGAAACATCTCTGTATTTTATAGGGACACAAATATATATAATTCTATAAGGTGGCTCTATCCTCTAGGAACATTGGACAAAAGAGAATTAGCATTATTGAAGAAAAGAATGATAAATGTTTTCAATGTGATAAACAGCATTGATTGACTACTAAAAAAACTATTATTTTCAAGCTCGTACACTATCAGCTAACCTAACATTAAAGCAGAAAATTGCGGCCAACAAAAGCTGATAGTGTTTGCTTCTATATAAAGAAATTTAAAGATTCATTCTTAGGAATCAATATTGTTTTGTGAGAATATATTAAAAAAATACCAAATCACACACCAAAGAGGTAATAAAGGTGATAAAAAGAATTGTATGTTGCTTCTAGTTGAAACAATGGATTGGAATACCCTCAAAATCTCAAAGTTACCTCTTCAAGCAACCAATCTCAATGCAACAATTACTATTCCCTAACAAAGAAGAAACTAGATAGAAATAGCTTCAATGGAGAAAGAGATTGTGGAAAATCTTTGGAATGGTGATAGTGAAGCTCAAATTCAAGCAGCAATGAAACTTAGTAGATTGTCCAATAAGCAAAAGCATAATTTGGCAGAAAGTGGAGTTATGGTTCCTCTTGTTTCCATGCTTCATTCTCAAAACTTTGAAGCCATAGAAGCTTCTCTTTGTGCTTTTCTCAGCCTATCCTTTGGCAGTGAAAGGTTAGTGCATTCACTTTCTCCCTAAATATTCAACATTCAATGTAAAAAACTTTCTCCATTCCTTCTTAGTCTTATAACTATGATCACGAAAATTAACGTTTTTTCAAGTTCTGCTATGTTATTTGTTAACACTGTCGAAAACCTCAATTATCAAGAGTACATAACAAAATTTTCCACAATAACATGATTAGAGAAATTGAGTTTAAAACATACTCAACTAAGCACTCTATTGGAGTAATTAAAAAGTTTGAACTTTTTAGCACCCCATGATTGTTTTTTTTTTCCTATTGGGTCTAAAGTAATATGTTTTAGGCAATACATGTTTTCTCATTGGTTAACTGTGGATCCTATGATTCTTAACCAAAAAGTAATGAATGTATGAAACACAAGGGAGAATTAATATTTCTTCTATTGTAAGAATGCTTTTAAAGCTTCCCTTAGAAGTTGATGAAATCTTACAGAAACTTTGTCACAACTTTTGTAGAAACAAGATTCGGATTGTAAGGTATGGAGTTTTACCAATTTTGCTGAACCTCCTCCATTGTGAAAGTCAGACGGTGATACAATTGTCAGTAGCAGCCATGTTAACGCTTTCTTCTTGCAAGAGAAATAAGGTAGCAATAGCTTCATCTGGTGCAGTTCAAATTCTGGTTGAACTTATCAATAATAGTAACATTGAAACTCAGTCTCAACTAGACACTATAGCTACTCTCCATAACCTCACATCCTGCCAAGAGATAATTCCATTGATTGCATCTTCTGGTGTTATATTCTCCTTGCTTGAACTTATCCACGACTCGGTAAAATCATCTCTATTGGTTGAGAAAGCGATAGGATTGCTAGAAAATATTGTTTCTTCATCAGAGAGTGCACTTTGTGAGGCTGCTAGTATCGGAGGAGCAATTCGGATACTGGTTGAGACAATTGAAGATGGATCTTCACTAGGAAAAGAGCATGCAGTTGGCATACTTCTGCTTATATGTCAAAGCTGCAGAGAAAAATATAGAGTATTGATTTTGACAGATGGGGTGATGCCAGGATTACTTCAGTTAACCGTCGATGGAACGTGGAGAGCCAAATCGACGGCTAGGGAATTGTTGTTGCTTCTGAGAGACTGCTCTAGTTATAGCTCGAGAAGTACACAAATTAATCACAAGCTTATAGAACAGATAATGGAAGAAATTGATACAGAAGGAGAGAAATTGACAGATACTACTTTGAGATTGGTAGAGGAGATGATTGCAAAGCTCAATACATAATCATTCAAGTAAATAAGGTTTTCAAAATAGGTTCGGATCATAAAGTATTCTTGCATCTCTTGGTTTTCTCTACACTTTTCTGGTATCAATTATGTTTTCTAGTTTATGACTTAACTACAAGGATGGTATGTTTCAGTGAGACAATGTAGAATTGTTTCTTTGTATATATGATTAGTTCTGGATCTTCTAGTTTGATTCTTGAAATATTATTTCACTAAAAGCTTTTAAAAAAATCAAAACTTAAGTTCAATTATCGTGTAGAGGAGTGTTCTAGACACTCTTTTTTTAACACTCACCCACTCTCTTATTGGGTGAAACCCATTCTACGTGTATTGAACTTGGATATTTACTAATATGTGAAGACTAAAGTTTTTAACAAAATCAAGACAACTAAACAAGTAGTATGAGTTTTAGAAGTCACCACTAGCAAACAAAATCTGTTTCACTAGAAAATAATAGGTAACATATGAGCAAAAATGAAACAAACAGCTTTGAAGTTCAATTATCACACTAAATTTTGTATTGAAAATTTTTAAAAGAAAAAAATACATATAAAATTTCATCATTACATCTCTAGCAAGCTTGCTTTTACTATCTCCAGAATTCCAATATATAGAAGCTTGTACATATAACATAGAATTTTTACCAAAAAAATATAACTTTCTTAGAATGGTTCCATTATTACTATTATTATTTCTTGATTAAAATTGTAAAAACTATAGAACCCTCAAGCTCTCAGCCTGACCTTCTATAAAATCTGTAACCAATGGCAACAGCTGCTAAAGCGCCAACAATACCGGTAGCTGCAAGAATATCGCGTTTTTGTAATATAGGCCAACTCCCACAGACTTTGCTCCCCTGCTTTTTATCGGTTTCCACTTTGTTTTGCTCAAAACTTGCAGTTTGGCAACAAGAAACCCCATTAACACCTTGGCAACAGCCAACCACATTTTCATTGTTGTTCAGAGAGTTACTTTCTACTGCTACATTATTCTTCTTGGTATCATTTCCATTAGCGAGTTTGTTCTGGTCATCTTCTCCCTTAAGTTCAGCAACAGGTTGCCCCATTTGACCTCTGAAACAATTTCATACAACACAATTTAATAATCCTCACTTAGAAGCAAAATTTAATTAATTAAAAATTCATCCACAACATTGTTTGCACAAAAACTAATTCCCATGTAACAAACAAAATGGAGACTCAGTTTTAGGATAAAAGTTGTAAGATACATAACATAATGCAACCCATACTAGAAGGATGCCAAACATTCCTTAAATCAACTAATGTATATATCAATGCAGATTTTTATAATAGTGGAAAGAGCAGAAGTAAGTGTGTGGAGTGGCTAAATGCAAAGATCAAAGGTTTTGGATGTGACCTTACACAATGGTGTGATAATCCTTTGATTTGCATGGGGTTGAATGGCGGTGGGTAAGTTGTAAAAGTGTTTGTACCTTACTGTACGAGTGTGAAGCAGGTTGACAAGAGAATAGGGCATACCCAGGAACATCATATAGAGTGAAGGTGAATTTGGACCGGAGTAGTGTTGAAGAATTGATGGAAAAGGCTTGGTTAAAAAAGGGAATATAGCATGATCTGAGCATGTGAAATAAGCGTACTGTAGGAAGCTGAATATATTTGTTTGTGATGAAAAGAGACCAGTCATGTGGATAATTAAAACTTGAGAGAAAAATACTGTTACAAAAGAGAATGGAAAGTATTGTTTGCAGTCAGCTTGTCCATTTGCAAGCTGTACGATTCAACAGTGCAACATCTTCATGGATAAATAGTTTCACCATTTTAAGACCACAGTGGTACATTGTTTAACATTGGAGTGATGTGGCAACCTACTGAAGACATGGCTATTGAATCAGTCTGCTGATATCAAATTATGGACTCCCAAATGGCGTTGAGTAGGGAGACAAGTTCATGCGGAAAACGAAACAAGGAGAGGGATGATGGACATGTAATGTATTACTAGTGGAGTGGAAAAAACAACAGCACTCAAGGTAATTGAGACAAGAACTTAACAAGAATAGGGTCAAACAATATAGAAGTAGCAGGTGGAGTAAGTGTGACATAAAAAAAGGATCAAGTGTTGTGTTGGTATCAAGAGGAACAATTGACCTGCTGCTGCAACAATATGGATCACAGCAGCAAGTTACAAGAATTAGTGTCATTTAGTTATAATGGTGTTATCCCAATTTCTGTTAGTGATGTCATGGTTCTGCTTACTAATTATTATTGTTGCATTGCTGTTTCCTGTGCAGTGCAGAGACTATATAATATCTGTGCTCTGTTTTTACGTCCCGAGTTTCGCCTAGAGCCTTTAGTGTACGTGTGTGTGTGTGTGTGTGTGTGTGTGTGTCTGTGTAATACAATTTTAAAAAATATCACTTGATTACAGGATAGAAAATGCAGAATAAAAAACAAGTGGTCACCTCCATAGTTTTTGTATGACCTCTCCCTTGGCAATGTGTTGGTCTAGCAAGGCAGGCACATCATTAGGAGTAACATAGCCATACCTGTAATTAAATATCAGGGGTTACAATTTAACAAGCAACAATAAAATCCTTCATAATAAATAAGAGGATCTATAATAGAAGTGTGAGAGCTCACCAATGACCCATAATTTTTCCATCTGGTCCAGGACTAAATGTGATTAAATTGCCAGCATACTTATGACCACCAATATGAGAACATGCCAAAACTGATATCTGATCTTTCAATCCTCGGAGCTGAACTTCTTCATTGAACTTGTCAATGAGCACAGGCCCACAAACACCACACCTCACGTCACGACTTCCATGAGCACACACAAAAATATATGAACCTGCTATCACGTCTTGCACTCCA
Organism: Medicago truncatula; assembly: GCF_003473485.1. Taxonomy (NCBI): domain Eukaryota; kingdom Viridiplantae; phylum Streptophyta; class Magnoliopsida; order Fabales; family Fabaceae; genus Medicago; species Medicago truncatula. Next base: position 424,685 of record NC_053047.1, on the reverse strand, counting down.
CCACCCCATGATTTACAACTCACCATAACATCATCGAAAAAGCTATCCACATTCGATTCCTCCAAGCCCCTTTTCAATCAAACAACAACACACTATTCTCAATATAAAGAGATTAAGTAAGAAAACTGAAATCTTAAATCGAAATAAAATACATGATATTTATAGTCAAATTTGTTTCACGCTCGTGATTAATTGATTTGATTAGTTGATCATTTAGTTAGTTTTTCCACTTACCAAATTTAGTTACAGTCGGTCACTCAGGATGTCTATGTATAATATATAGAACAATGTCACTTGCATATAACATTCAGTAAGATTTCATTCTCTCTTTTGCAATGTGCATGTGTGTATTTGGCGACTGGCGTCACTCCGAAAATGATAAGAGTTTAGTAAAAACTAATTGTCAGAGTTAGTAAATGAAAACTTTTGCATTTGATTGAAACAATTGCACCAAGTTTCATATGAAAAAGCTATTTTTACAGTAAAAATATAAAAAAAAAATTAAAAAAAAATTCAATTCTAAAAAAATCTATTGTCCAGTGGTTATTGAAACACACATCTTGTTGGTATCTACTATACTTCATCATTGTTTAAAGTACTCTGCTTAAAAAATTAATTCGCAAACAACACTTGTTAAATATGTTGATAATCCTAGTTTAAACTGCAATTTGATTTGGAGTGTATAAAAACAAGCATTAACAGTCTAAGTTCAATTAGATCTCCAATTTTAGAAAGTAACATATCAAATATCTTTATAATATATTATAATTGGATGACAAGGTATTGAAAAGTTTATATTCGTTAAACTAAAGTATATGGCAAGACATCTTGATAGTAGTCCGTCATGAAGCATTACTTGAAAATTGTCCAAAACTTCAATGGTTGCTGAAATAGGCCCTCAAAATCAGAAGTTTGTAACGTTGAGATACTTACCCGGTCCATGTCGGTTTCATAAAATCAAATAAAACAAATATATACAGCAAAAGTTAATTCAAATTTGTTTTCCTTTTTCTTTCTTTTCTGTCAAAATAAATAACAGAAAACACATCATCGTCTCAACCTTGAGTACGAAAAAAACCATGAGACGTAAAAGACCACATATAGGAGTATTTACCCTTAAAGTCTTGCTACTTTTTTAAGAGTTAAACTCTTATTAGTTAAACACATATATAGATTGACTTATTTGAACTTATATACTAGGTAAGCACTTGTGATACTGTTCCAGAGAACTTACGATAGCATAGCAGCTTATATATGACATGTTCATAATCTGTTTTCAGCTTTATTCCATAAGTTCTCCACTATAGCTTATAAAAACAACTTATAGCTTATACGAAAACAATTTAACTTTGTTTTATCTCGCGTAATAGAAATAACTTATTCATATGAACTTATTTGATAAACACTTATGCTATAAGTTGCAAATTAATCTGTTTATCCGCCTAAATCCAGTTTGATAGAGAAGCATAACCTATGTAGCACCAACCCCGTTTGATCGAAAGTGTGTCCCGAGTCTAACACATGTCACTCACATATTTGATTACATTCAATTATATCGTTTTTTCAAATAGTTATCCGTGTCGACGTGTCATGTCGTGTCCAAAGTTCTTACATATGTCAAGTGATTCGTAGATTACAACAATGGTTTAGTTTTTTAATAACATACCTGTATTTAATCATTTCAGGAAAAATCAAGACATCACCTTCGGAGAATCCATCCTCCTCGCGCGCCTCACAAACTGTAATCATCGTCTAAAAACAAAAAACAAGCAAACCAGTCAATCAATCAAATCATCAAATCCAAAACAAAACTACTACATCAAAATTGTATACAAACTATGAAGCACCAATAGAGACAAGTCACTGACACTAACACGTTCACACAAACCGGTAATAATTTAAAAAAATGAATCACACACTAACACATGTCAGACACCAGACACAACTTCGATCAGAGGTGTTAGTTATACAAATTAAGAAATTAAAAGAGAAGAGTTAGTAAGTAATTAAGTATGAATTACCTTAACGAGGATATCGTTTTTGCGAGATTTAAACTGAGAAGCAACACGTTTAACAAGAGGATCATCATCAGAAGCTTCAAGACGCGGAGGCCAAGTTTGACGATTCTTGTAACAGAGAAAAACGTGACGATCGTAAGAAGCTACGGTTCCAGCGAGGTTTTCTTTGTACATCTCAGGACGAGAGAAACCGTGTTTCGCATCATCTGTGGCGGAGACGGCGTCGGTTGCGGTGGTGGATGACATGGTTGCGGCGGAAGAAGAAGAAAAGAGAAGAAAGTGAGATTTGAAATTGAAATGAGAGAATGATGTAATGAAACGAATTGAGAGCATTTATTTATGGGATAATTATAATTAATTAGTTTTCAATTTTTGTTCATAGTCACAGAAATAGAATGAGTTACATTTTGCGTGTTGAAGAAGAAAACACTTACCACCAATGCGCGCGTTACTTTCACAACCACGCGCGAACCCAACTAACTTTCATGGTCTTCTTCCACTTGTCGGTCAACATCATTTATATTATTATTTATTTGGTCAATATATATAAATAAATATTTTAACAACTTACTTTTTGAACAAGAAAGGCAATGGCTTCTAGAAAATCATTAGTCCTCCCCCTTTTAAAAGTAATTAATTAACTTGATTGATTATATCACATGTGACAATGAATAATTTAGATTTTTAATTAATTATTACAAACAAATTCTAATAAGTTAGATATTTTAAACTGAGTTCAACATCTCATATCACATTTTTTATAATAAGAGGGATTTATTAATGAACTAGATGAGGAAACGAAATAACCCCTATAATACGACAATATGAAATAAAACTCAAGAAAAATGAGTTCATGGCCTTTCTTTAGAGTGTATTTGGATGGATAATGTTTTCAGATAATGTAATATTTTGGTGAATATAAATACTTTGAGGTGAATTTCATTTTTTTTATAATAATTTGAATAATTTTTAAAATAATGAAAATTTATAAAATATTTTGTTCACATGTCTCTAAATAAGTTAAATTAAATTAAACAAGAAACTTAGCTGAACACATGCCTCTAAATATAAATGTGCAGACTAGAGACCAATAGACTTTAAAGAATCACTTACAATATATAGCTCTTGAAAATCCTGTGTTCATTACAAATGTCCAACCAATTCCACAATGCATTTTCAATTTCTATCATTACAACATGCAATTTATTCAATATCTTGGAAATTTATAGTTGAAGCTTATGTAGCAGCAACATTAACGAAACCTTATTCTATTAAGTGGGATCGGCTACATTGATCAAATGACACTATAATCTTCTATCATATACCATATTTCTATCGTTAGACTGCACAAAACAATGGCGGAATATGAAGGACTGGATACTAGTCTATTGAGTAATATCAGAATTTTCCACATGAGAAATGTCATGAATACAAATTATTCCAAATGAGTTAGAGAAATCAAAGAGACTTGCTTGAATCGCGATGCTCACATGTGAAAATATAATGCCAAGAATAGCCTTTCTGTTTATTTTCAACTCCTCAAATTATAATGACATAAATTTAAAACAGATTGAAGTCGCTTGGCTACATTCCTCCCTATCATTAAAGAGAATAAGAAAGAAGCTTTTAATCTTCAGATGAAAAAAATGTGGACATACATGTAAAGAAAACAGATAAAAAGCTTTAGATAGATACAGAACATTATAGAACAAGGGTTTGTATACAAACATCTTAAATTTAGGACAAGAATGTTTAAATTTTATTTTAGGTCATATTCAGCATGTTTTGAAATAGAGTATAAAAACAAGACTAAAGTTCTTTTATTTTTCCTTTCAAATTATTGATGGCAAGAATAAGAGCAATGATCAAGTAAACTTACTACATCGGTCCTCGTCGGCTGCAAGGTAACGTGAAAACGTTAAAATTTACTCTAACATCCTATGAAAATGTTTCCCTGATATTAAGATGCATTTCCTCTAGTAGAGGCTCTAAAATATCTTTTTTCATATCCATATAGTCCATTTTGTCTATCTGCGCTTCTGCCATTGCCCGACTCTAGTTGCTCTCTTGACATTCTCCTATCCATAGCCTTCAAGTGAAGAGAGTGTATCAACTTATCATGATTGGTGCAGGAAACACCCATGTCCTTCATCTGTGTTGTGAATTCCTAACGAAACCACACCAATACCAAGTATGATGTGTGGAGCAAAGGAAAGTAGTAACCACCAAACAAAGTGTGTGCAACAGCACCTAGATCTAATCTAGGTAACAAGTGAAAAACACAATACACAAGCACAAGATAAAAGGAGAGGGAAGAAGAAAACAAAGACACCAAAGAGATTGTTCACCCAGTTCGGTCCAAACTTGACCTACTCTGGAGGAGAGATTGAACTCTCCAATCCACTATCAATGAGTTCTTACAAAAGAGATACAAAAAGAGTTACAAGAAATTAGATTTGATAAGTTCACAATGAACAACCCTAATTTCTACCTTTTTCCCAATCTCACCAAGACACTCAATGATTTTCTCTCTTCAAGGTGTTTCCCATGTTTTCAACCCAAGAGAAGCTCTAATCAAAGACTCTAAACCCTAGAGTTACTCCCTTTGATTTCTCAAGTTTCTCTCTCTTCCAACTCCCTTCAAATCTGCACAAGAACACTTAAATACATGCCTTCCACTGATAAAATCGTGTCACGATTTCCTGATTGTGTCACGATTGGTGCATCCGTCCCAAGGTATGACCAGTCCTTATCATGGAAACTTAACGAGCAAGTTTGCACAATCGTGTCACGATTTCCCACAATCGTGTCACGATTTGGCACCCTGCAGACTAGCTCACGGCACCACGAAATTGTGTCACAATGCCAAATTCGTGTCACGATTTCCCTATTCTTCCAGACCACAAATTTGAAGACAAATCTCAACAATCTGAGTCAATAGCTTGATAGCCTCATCAAATTTCTGTAGTATGCAATATCCAACAGTAAGCGTATGGTGCAATAATTAACTGATAATCCCTCCTTTTGGCTTCTTCTAAGATCTCCCTAATATTTTTTACCATACTAATTGAACATGAATCAGAAGGCATAAAACTATCACAACAAGTGCACATAAACCATTACTTTCCATTAGTACCACCATCTCCAAAGCTTGTTCGACTTCCCCGACTTCAACATAGGCAATAATAATTGCACTGAAAACTTTTTCAGGATATGGTATTGGTCCGTCAGAAATCAATTTAAAGATTAACTGCTTGGCTGCATCGAGATGTTTAAACGCACACAAGGACTCGACAACATTCCGAAAGTGAAAAATTTTAGCCTTCTCATCCCAGTCTTCCACCCCATCTTCAAAGCCAAATGTACAGTTTCTTGTTTTGAGCAAAGTCTTTCAATCATATCAGAATGTAACTTCATATCGAACTCCAGTGACTTTTGACAGATAGCAGCCAAATAGAGATCATGGGCTTATTGTTTTGAGAAAACCAAAATAACATGTAATCAAGCGTCTCATGGTCATCGGGAAGGAGGGTTTCTGGATGAAGCAGCATCTTTTGACAGATAGAAGCCGCTTGCTGGAGCATATAAAGTACTGCAACTTGTTGTTCTAAAAAGAGCTTCCAATGTAAAGATGTATGTATCTTGATTTGGAACACATTGAAATACCTCAAATTTATGAAAAACTTCAAGTGCAACCTCTGCAACCTTTTCCTTTTCGTCCCAACCTTGACAGATATGTATGAGTTTATTGAGAATACGAACATTAATTAAGCCAGTCTGATGGTGGCCAATATGCTTAAGCAAGTCTCACATAAAAATTATGTCATTCTTCCTTAGTTCATCATGATAATCATATGAATATAGTGTGGGAATATCGCAGCATATTGCTGAAATAAGGGACTCCAGAACAGGGGTAGTGACAAGATCTTTATAAAGTGATACATTATCGTTCCTTGTCATTATGACACGAAACCCTTGGGGTTTCAATTAACTTATTTTGACCAGAGGTTTCAATAATTTTGAGTATGTGACGAGTGTTCAAGTCTTTGTCACTAAGAGTTTCATGAATTTTGCTCACATATTTATGGAGAGGAGGAGCGTCACTAAGAAGTTGCAGCACGGTCTAGAAGTCTTCTTCTTCTTCTTCTTCTTCTTCTTCTTCTTCTTCTTCTTCTTCTTCTTCTTCTTATTCTTATTCTTCTTCTCCATCATCATCATCATCATCATGGTTGTAGTCATAAGAAGAACAAGGGTCAGCATTATCATCATGAGGAAGGAGCATCATCTTGTGAATAACTTTGAGTGGAAAGTGTTGTTGATTTTGTTGAAGTAGAGTGGTTAAGTCAAGGGCATTAAGATGTGCATAAATTTGGTAGCCATGGCCACGGGGAGGAGCATTGCTAAGAATACTCATCACTTTCTGGATTACATGATGATGACGATTGACGTAGGAAGTTGTTAGAGATAGAGAAAACAACCTTAATAGGGTTAAGAATGAAAGAACCGACATAGTTCCTTCGATGTCTTGCTGCCAACCTCTGCATCATCATCTCGGTTGTACTGTGTCCCGGAGACGGCTAGGTTTAGATAGATAGAATAATCTATCTATTCTATATAATTGAGAATGCAAACCCTAATAACTAATGTTATTAGAAAAGGGGATTTTATTACTAATGTTAACACTGGTAAGAAGATTAAGGTTCCTCGTATGTTTAAGAGACGTTATATATGCAGAGTTTATTGAGGATGTTGACGTGGCTCATGCTGGACAAATTGTGGCTCTATTTGATGTTGATATTGCACCAGGAGATACTTTAACTGATGGATCTGTTAGATGGGCAATGACTTCTGTGAATGCATTCCAGAGAAATGATCCTACTTAACCAGATGCTTTGGTTCGTTACTTACATGATTAGTTGCTAATTTTTTTATTGGGTTCTGCACTTTACGATTGATCTTATCCTTGATGATCTGTTTTGTAGTATTCGTTGCGTTCACTAGTTCGGTATTTTAGCTCACTGTTTTGGCTTTCAAACTGTGTCATTTTTTAAGATATAAAGAAACTTTCTAGTTAATTTGCGAAACCAGTAAAGTAACATTGCATAATGGGACATTGATCCAATTATCAACTGCTTGTGCTCAGTACATCCAACTTTTGCAAGACCTTTTATTTTTCTCTCTTTGTTTGGCTTTGGAAATAGCACAGATCTTTAGACCTTCACCACTTTTGTATTTCTGTGTTACTCTGCAATATGCGCAAGCACAAGATTCTGGTTTTCTCCTTGCATTTATTTGTTTCATTTGAACTACAGTTTTCAATGTCATAAGCTATTTTGTAGTTGATTTCTGTTTAATATCACTCAGCTACTTGAAATGTAAATAGCATTTGAGCATGCGGTCGTGGCGATGCTACATAACAAATGTTACCTTTCAAATTGTTGGTTTATAGATGGCAAAGTTAATTTTATCTGAATCATAACTGTTGCAGCCATAGGATATTAACATTGAAGTTTTAATTAAGTGATAGAAGAAATAGTTTTATTGGGAGATCATAAGTTTCATATCAGAATTTTTAAACAAGTTTAAACACGATGATGTGACTGCATTGAATAAATACGAATTTGTAAACAAGTTTAAACATGTCATGCCCTCAAGATTTGGGAGGGTACAAACATTGGTTTGCTTCAGGCATTTTATCATATATAATCGTCAAATAATAAGGAAAGTTGCATTAATATTGGTTCATGTTACAAATATTTTTGTGATTAGTTATGAAGTTATTTCGCAAAATTGCAAGATCTGAAAAAAGGTTTGAAACTATCCCTAAAGTTTCAACTCTTCAAAAAGTTACAAAGAGTTTGAGAAAATTTACGTCTATTACATAAAAAGTTATAAAGTATCATTAAGAAGTTACAAGATGAAGGCAAGTGTGACACTGGTTTTCATCCAAATTTCCCAAAATTTGCTGGCCCTCTTAATCTGATCACACATCTGTGAACACTGCTTCCTAATTTCTAACTACTACACTTAGTGAGTACTTTGCGAAATCCAGCTAAACAGATTTGAACCATTGCAACAATTCCAAATAAAGCTATAATCTGCCACCAAAGGCTCAAAGCAAACACTACAACACCTAACAACTCCTTCCAGGAGCAAACATTAAACATAACAAGGAGCTATCCGTAAAATGCTTTCCAGAAACCATTTATATGGAGACTATAGAAATAAGATTCATAATAATAATTACAATCAATGAAACCCTCCACTTCTTCTATCATAAATTAAAACCTTCATTTCTTATTGCTCTTCCCTTTACCTCTTTGCATTCTATCCTCCCTTCTTTGATTCATCAGCTTTCTTCATTCCATTGCAAAAAAAAAAGGAGAGACCACTATGTAGTAGACAAAAAAGAAACTATTCTGTGAAGTATTTTACGTACATGGAAGTTTTCAACTTAAAACCACATTACATGCAAAAGGTTCCATCATTGTATCGAATTAGTCAAGTAAATAATTCCCCTGAAAAGTAAAACGTATATAGCATTGAATAAGTAAAGTTCCTCTAAAAGAAATTCAAGTAAAAAGAAGAAAGAAAAGAAGACAATATAATTTGGAATAAAGACCAAAATAAATAACGTCGAGTAGAAGTCATATATGTATAATTTTATTGTGAGATTCATATTGTGGGCCATAATTGAAGAAGTCATATGTATAATTTATATTTTGCACAAAAAATTATAATATTATAAGAATCTCAAAAAATATTAGAATTTTTTAACAAAAACATAAATTTATATTTTCTAGAGATATTTTTACAATATTCTACGTATTTTTGCAAAATTTCATTGAAAAATACAAAGGCTACACATGATTTGACTTAAAAATAAGGACCAAAAGTTGTGGTTGAAAATTTTATAAGGATTAAATGTCGAAACAAGATTTTAGATTATTCACCATTTAGGCAGTAGGCCAGACGCCCAATCCCAAAAGCCTTCACGTTTCTAACTATTTTCAAATATCCATCACCAAAACTTGGACGGTTTTCCAGTCTCAACTTCACATCCAATGATGAAAATCGCTTCAGTTATTTAAAAATATTTTCAAAAACTTAACTATCAAACGGATTTTTTCATTTTTTTCATCTCTAAAAATATTTTCAAAAATTAAATCATAAAACACATTTTAATTTTAATTCTCTTCTTAAAAAGAGTTTTTAAAACTAATTTTAAAATAGATTTGAAAAACTAAAAACCAAAATGATTCAGAAAGCCCTAATTTATAACTAGAGTAACTGTCTAGACAATGCAATTTGTGACATAATTTTAGTCTACCAAATTTATGTGGACTATAACTATGCAACTTGTTACCTATATTTAATCAAGGAAATCACGGTCGAAAACATGGTTGAAGTGGGAGTGCATCCTCCCTTCTTCTTCTTCTTCTTCTCCTTCTCCTTCGTCTGAGGTGCATACCATCTTCTTCTTCCTTTTGGTGTGATCTTATCCCTGTTTGTGGAGCTGCTATGGTGGGTGTTTGTAGTGCTCAGATTTGGTTCCTTTATTGCCAAAGATGTGCAGCTACGTGTAGTTATGGCATGTATATAATTTAATTGGGTTGGTGGTGGTAGTTCCTTGGAGATTTAAAGAAGGCATGATCTTTTTTATGGTTGGTGGTGGTAGTTATGGCAATGAAAAAATATGATTAAAGTATATGATTTGAATAATGCATATTGTCAAACAAAGTCAATTATTTTAGGATGGAATGAGTATTTTTTAGTGTGAACCAAGTATCGAACTCAATATCTATTTTCTCTCTTATCATGATTCAAACCATAAACCTTCAACTTCTTTAATCTTTTAGCTCAACCAAGTGTTATAACCATCTTAAAAACTTGGTTCACTATGTTTCAAACTTGTTTCTTAACAAACAAGAAAAGCTAGATGTTAGAAGTCAAGCTATGATCTTGATAGGATATACCATCTAGCTAGTGCTTACAAACTGTATGCTCTAGGAGAAATAAATTTGAGTTGGAAAAAAACACATAGAAGGTACATAACCTTTCAATGAAGGGATGAGTAGTAATAAATGATAAATATCAACTTTATTTATAGGTACAAAGAAACGGACTCGTGTGAACGAATGAGTTTTTTACTAGTTTTTTTTGGTAACAAACATATCAAAAAATATGTAAAAAAAAATCAAAAATCAAAATCTCATTCTTTTATGTATATATCGTATCCGACGAAAATGAAGACATATTCACGACGCATTTCAATGGTATTCACTAATACTATAAATAAATCAAATACTTCTAGAATATGTATAAAAAAATATTCTAAAAGTATTCTCGAAGTATCTCAAACGTATCCGAGGAATAGGTGGCCACAAGAAACCCCATCAACACCTTGGCAACAACCAACAATGTTTTTATTGTTACTTTCTACATTAATATTCTTTCCATTAGCAAGCTTCTCGTCATTTTCTCCCTTAACTTCAGCAATAGGTGGCCCCATTTGGCCTCTGAAACAATTTCATACAATAAAATATAACATCAATCATCTTGATAAACAAATTCTAATGTCGATATCTAACATTGATCAACTAATGAAAATATCCATGTGGAAGTCAAAAGCACACATTAAGTGGTTACCTCCATAGTTTTTGTATGACCTCTCCCTTGGCAATATGTTGATCCAGCAAGGCAGGCACATCATTAGGAGTAACATAGCCATACATGTAATTAAATATTAGGTACGCACTACAATTTAACTAACAACAATAAAATTCTTCAAAACCTCAGCAACACCGACACTTATGATAAAAAACATGTCTGATGTTCGATATGTGTCGGTGTCGGACCCTACATGATATCAAAACATGTAATTACGTTCAATTAGTTATTTTTTTTTCTATCTGGTCCAGTGTTCGTGTTCGTGAGTGTTTCATAGTTCAAAACAAATAAGAGGATGAATAAAACAACTGTGAGAGTTTACCAATGACCCATAATTTTTCCATCTGATCTTTAAATCCTTTGAGCTGAATTTCTTCATTGAGCTTGTCAATGAGAACAGGCCCACAAACACCACACCTCACATCACGACTTCCGTGAGCACACACAAAATTATATGAACCTGCTATCACATCTTGCACTCCACTATCCCATGGTTTACAACTCACTATTACATCATTGAAGAAGCTATCAAAATTTGAGTCCTTCAAACCCCTTTCCAATCAAACAACAAAACAACATTCTCAATATAAAGACATTTTGTTGCATGTTAAATAAAAACAGAAATCTTAAATCAAAATTAAAAATTACAATATTTTATAATCAGTTACATTTCAAGTTTGTGATTAATAGGACCAACCCTTTGTGTCAAAAGTCTTCTCTGACCATGGTGGTCAGGTGGCGTGTCAAGAAGCTTCTGTTTGAGGTGAGTTAATTAGAATTTATAAGTCTCACATTGAATGGAAAAATAAGTGTTGAGCAGTATATATATGACCCATAAAATCAAAGCCTTAAAGTTTTAGGTTAAGGTGTGGTGTTCAACTCACTTTAGTGGTTGCTCTTGATTCAATGTGAACGATCCTCCCCTCTCATGACCCAACATAATTTACTTGATTAGTTGAATATTTAGTTTGTTTCCCATGTTAGCAAAGTTAATTGCAGTCACTCAACATGTTTATATTATATAGATTTAAGGATAGAAGGATTTCCCTCGGCCGATAATAACAAGAGCCAGTCCATTCTTTCTATGCAAGTCGAACGTGGGGCAAAGATTTATCGTTGTATGCCATGTCGTTTTGGCGTAATAATGGTTTACTTTTGTAATAACATACTTGTATTTGATCATTTCTGGGAAAATCAAGACGTCTCCGTCGGAGAAGCCATCCTCTTCAATCGTCTCACAAAATCTTAAATTGGGAATAGAATGTCGATTATAACCCTCAAAATTGAGCAAGAATGAATTGGACAGATTATGGCAAAAGTAAGACAATTTTGATAGAAAAGTGGTTGTAAGATGTCCTAAAGAACCTTGAAATTGTGAAGGAAAAAGTTTGGAAGAAAATTAGGAAAGAGTAGTTAACTAAAATTGGTAGTCATTTGTTTTCATATATTGTAGTAGATAAAGGAAGGAATCATTCATGGTCCACAAACACTACACATCACATTTTTAGGATCAAAACGAATCAAAATTTAAATAATTACCATAAGGGTTCATTCCAACTTCATTTTAAGTGGATTTTGGTTTCATCTTCATGTATACACACTAGTATGCAACATTAACAAGTGTTCAACTTCCCAAGTATCTTTGATGACAAGGAAATGATTCAAAACAAGATTATATTCATTCATTAAGCAAATCTATTATTTTTGGTGGTGTCTGGGGTTCGAACCTCGGACATTGCATATATTATGCATTGTCCTTACCAACTAAGTTAAGCTCACGAAACTGAAATTTTAAAGAACCTTAGAAATGCAATTCCCAAATTTAGAAAGGGATAAAAGCAATCATCTGAACACACAACAAAATAAAATAAAATTACTACATAAACAAACATAATGTAGATAAATAATATCCAATAACTAAGATGGGTTTATAATTAGTCTAAGGTAGTGATTTGTGAAGCACGGATACAGACACAGATACCGAACACGACACGGACATTGACACACGATACGGACATTGACACAGTAATAATTTGAAAAAATCACATAATTTAGTGTAACTACAAGTGTCGGTGTCGGACACGTCACCTGTCTTACACCGGACAGGCCTAATCCCCTAATCCGAAGAGTGTTTGTGCTTCATAGTGATTTATGAACAGTGGTGACTGTGAAGAGTTCCTTTTCTGTTGGTGCCATAACCTAATAAGGGAACAAGGAGATACACTCATGATAAAACTATGAGGTGCAAAATTGCAAAATTGGCAAACTATAGGAAAGAAAGTGCAATTAAGTTTAAAAACAATTATGCTTTTAGAATAATTGATTACAATACTCCGAAGGAAAAAAAACAAAGGAAATGATAAATCTAGCAAGAGAATTTATTTGTCCCGAGCACATATAAAAAACTTTTCATTGGTTGGTCAAACATTTGACCCGACCTGTTTCCCATGACATGCTGAAGTTAAACTTTCCTCCTATAGATACGGGCGCAAAACCCTTTGTTCCCTCTAAATATTCATAAAAAGCCTAAATTATCATGTAAAGAATATTTTAGAGATCAAAAACCTAAAGAATATTTTAGAGGATTAAAATTAAATATTAGTTTATTTAGAGGGACTATTTACTTATTTAACCCTATTATTTACCTATATTATGTTTGTTTATGTAGTTTGGAATGAACCCTTCTGGTAATTATTTAGAATTTGATTACTTTTGATTCTAAAAATGTGATGTATAGAGTTTGTGGACCATGATTCCTTCCTTTGTTGCATAAAACAATGCAATCCAATTTTTTTGTTCAATTGCATTGATCACCAAATGAGAACTGTTGTAAGAAAATTCCAAATGCCTTAATTTGAGGAACAAAGTTTATATTATTTTATTTACACCTATATATATTCCTAATATCCTATAATACTTTGTTTTGGATGTTATATATTATGATCAAGTAATGATATAGTTTATTGTTTACTTACTAGTCGTCTAAAAAAATTAATTAAGGAGTCATCATGAGTATAATAAAATTTAAAAATTTATTTAACTATGATAATATCTTTATCTCTGTGTAGTGGTCTCAAGAAATAAATCCAAAATATTTTAAGATGTAATATTTAACTATTATTTTTAATATTTTTTCTGCAAATAACATAGGTAGTCAAATATTTGGTATTGAAGCAATTGACATTATGTCATATGACCTTGTCCAGGAAATTTTTCATGTTAATACATAAACTTATATAGAACAAATAAATATGTTATATTGCTAAAAAAAAAAATTATGTTATACTACCTCCGTCCCTAATTATAAGACCCTTTTGAGAATTTTTTTTGTCCCTTTTTATAAGACCCCTTTGCTATTTCCAACTACATTAATTATTTCTTTACATACATGCCCCTATTAATTATACATCTTTTTCTTCAATCAACAATAAATAGCATGTTGAAAACATAAAACATCTCTCTCTTAAAGGATAAAACTGTAAAAACAATACTAATTACAAACATATTTAATACAAATATCCACTATCTTAATTTCCGTTATTTTTTCAAAAGGGCCCTATAATTAGGGACGGAGGTAGTAATAATTTGAATAATAATAATAATATGAAATAAAAATGTTGACTGTATCCATCACCCCCCACGCGCACCTTATTCATCACTCGCGGGTCATCTTTTCTTTTTAACACTTAATTCCTTTCATTTTACTAATACTAAAAAAAACATGACACATTTCCTCTAAAAAAAAATGACACATTTTAAATTCAACTCACATTTAACTAATTAATATTCAAATTAATTAATTCAAAATTATTGATTGTCATCGCATAATCAAAAGCATACATAGTTTACAAAATTATTTTTATTTAAAATCATTAAGTACGAGCTCTTGAGCCTTCTTTTAATGACAAATGTTAGTACTTAATTATTAAATTGATATTTACTCACGCAATGAATCAAGGGCTGAGACAAGTGATTATTGAGGGTGATGCTCTTAAGGGCTATCATCATCCAAGGCGGTGTTCCTCCGCGCCTAGTACCAATTACCAGATTGGTCGCTAAATCATTGACATTAGTTGTGTAATTCGTCGCGTCAAATGAAAACATGTCGTTCTTGAAATTAATGAAGTAGTCGATACTCTCGCCATTCGCCAACCATGCACGAGTTTAGTTTAGACTCTCATTTAAGTGTTTTTCATGTTGTTCCCAAGTTTTTCCTAGGTGACTTGCTCGGAGTTGTTTTTCCTAAAGTTGTCTCAATTTGTTTTGAGTCTTTGATTTCTACTTTTACCAAAGCTCATATGGTATCTACGACCACAGAGACATTTGATATATTGAAATGCAAGTTCAAACATACAATTCTCTCTATTTCTCTATATATTAAATGTGAGACTTTTGTCACTATACAAAACTTGATTTTGATAGCTTCTTCAGCATTATTGTACATGCATGGGATGCTTTATGAAAAAGATGCATATACGTGCAAGTAACACAGCATGTATGTTCGACTATTTTCTCTGACTTTGACTGTGAGCTCGAGCATGAGGGACCATTGAAAAGTAGTTGAATAAGTAGGCAACAAATAATTAGTTATAATGCCATAAATAAATAATGTTGTTAAGTGTTAACTCATTTCATTAGATAAACCTCTCATTTCAAGTTCAAAAACAACTCTCACTTTCTTCTCCATTCCTCCGCAACTATATATGTCTCCCTCCAAAGTCGTCAACACCGCCAAATACGTTTCTCCCGTTATGAGATGTACAAGCAAAACCTTGCTGGAACAGTTGAATCCTACGATCGTCATGTCTTTCTATGTTACAAGAACCACCAAACTTGGCCTCCGTGTGTTGAAGCCTCCGATGACCATCCCCTTCCTAAAAGTGTTGCCACTGCGACATCCTCGTCAAGGTATTACTTGCTAATTCATTGCTTCATAGTCCTAATTTGCACCGACTCTACAAAATTTGTAGAGTCAGTCCAACATTTTTAAAGACTTAAGTTTTGCTAGTCCAAGATGTGAACTTGCATTAGGGAGGATTTGAGGCTGTTATCTTGAACAACCGACTTGAGCAAAATTTATAACTAATTTATCGTATTATATGTTTATAATTAAATTGATATTTTGACGCGTAGTTTTGATCCAAAAGCACGTGGCTTAAACCCTAACATGTGTTGCTTGACCTTTAGGTCGACCATGTTAATTTGTATCCAATTTTCATGTTATCTCAAATTTCATTTTGGATTTTACGATTTGTTAGTTTGGTTGTTTGTAGATGAAAATCACAGTTTGTGAGACGATTGAAGAGGATGGCTTCTCCGACGGCGACGTCTTGATTTTCCCAGAAATGATCAAATACAAGTATATTATATTGTTATTACACAAGTAAACCAGTATTAAGTAACAAATGTTTTTTAAACATAATTTTTTTTTTCGGGATTAAACATCATTCTTATAAAATGTCTTATTCCTAGCACATTGGGCACATTTTTTACGATTTCCACTTGTATATTAATTCTTTCTTTCTCTCATTAGAATATGAAAACACGAAAACTAAGTGTATTTTATACGTACTTAGATATATACAGCATTAAAATTGTCTATACAAATATCAATGCTCAGTAAAAAAAATAAATTCTCTTATTATGGTTTTCTTTCTAACTGGATTATTTGTTAATTAATTCTAAAAATTTAAGTTATTTTTTTTAGCAAGAATTTATCTCTATCAAGATATATGATGAGGCATGATTAGAATTTGAAAGTAATGTTTGTTACAATTTGAAAGTCACAAACATATAAGCATGTTTGTTAGAAAGATAATTTTAATCAAAATTGAATTTTAGAAAAAATATTTTTTTATAATTTATGCTCGTTAACACAATAAAATGAAACGACATACGTCGAAACTGATTTGTATTTTATTGTGATTTAAGATTTCAGTGGTGTGTGTGTTGTGTTGTTTGATTGAAAAGGAGTTTGAAGGAATCAAATGTTGATAGTTTCTTCAATGATGTAATGGTGAGTTGTAAACCATGGGATAGTGGAGTGCAAGATGTGATAGCAGGTTCATATATTTTTGTGTGTGCTCATGGAAGTCGTGATTGTAAGGTGTGCTGTTTGTGGACAGTGGCGGAGCCAGGAAATTTATGGAGCTTGGGCGAAAAATTAATCGTAAATTCACATGTGATATAATATATAAACAGTCATAAATCGTTTTTTTTTTTTACCTAAAAAAAATCAAAATAAATGAAGTTTATCATTTTATCAACAAAAGTACAATTTAAAATAGGGTTATTAATTTAAATTAACCACGTAATATACGTGAAGTCTGAAAATTGACCCTGTAATTAAATAACATGTATTCTGACCATGTAATTCGAGATTTTTATTATTTATAACCTGTAATATACGCGAAGTCCAAAAAAGCAACTGAGAGATTGAATTTTTTCATGATTTTCCAGCGACGAGTTAAGAACGTTAAAATATGGCTTTAACAAAAAAATTATAAATTTTCGACAAACGACAAATTAATTATGAATTTTTAAAGTGTCAAAAGCTCAAAAAACAAAACAACAAAAATCTCGATCTATAAATCAAATTTTGAGCTCATTATTTGCAAAGACATCTATAAAAATACATAAAAGGGATTTGTAAAGTTTCATAGCATTTCGAAATCGTTTAAATTTATTTTGATTTTTCAACTGAAACGTGCAAAATTGAAATTTTGTTCCGCGTAAGCGTATACTCACAAGTCAAATTTAGTTCCCTATAGGCATGACTAGAACATGATAAGAAACATTCACAATGAAATTTTGTAAATTTTAAACGAGATACAAATTAATTATAAATTGTTTAAGAAATTCATAATTATGAGGGAATAAAAATTCATAATTAATTTATCCCTGGTCGAAGAAATTTAATTTTATGTAAAGCTATATTTTAACGTGCTAAACATGTAAGAAAAAAATAGTGAAAAAATTCAACATTTAGGTCACATGTTTAGACTACACGTATATTATAGGGTGATCAAAATTAAATAAGAAAAAATTCAAGTTACAATGTTAGAGTATATATTTTGTATTTTATTGGGTCATTTTTCAAACATAAAGTATATTAAAGAGTCAATTTGAACAATTAACCCGTTAAAATAAGAGAGATGAAACTGTCAATAGTGTGCCAAATAAAATTCCAAGACCTATTTACGTGTGACAATTTTCAAATTGCCCAAATTTTTCTTTTTATAAATGTGTTAATGAGCTTTTTGGTTGAGTCTAATGTGCAAAAATTATCGATCGAGCCCGGGCGACCGCCCGGGGTCGCTACACGGTGGAACCGCCCATGTTTGTGGACCTGTTCTCATTGACAAGCTCAATGAAGACATTCAGCTCAGAGGATTGAAAGATCAGATATCAGTTATGGCATGCTCTCATATTGGTGGTCATAAATATGCTGGCACTTATTTATTTTGAATTTGGAAACACTCACGTACACGGACACCAGACGCGACACAGATACGTTGACACTAGTAAAAAAATTGGAAAAAAAGGACTAATTAAACGTAATTACATTGTGGTGTTCGACACCAGCACATATCGAACATCAGACACGTCTTTCATCAGAAGTGTTGGTGTTGCAGAGGTTTTAAAGGATTTTATTGTTGTTGGTTAAAATGTAGTGCGTACCTAATATTTAATTACATGTATGGTTATGTTACTCCTAATGATGTGTCTGCCTTGCTGGATCAACACATTGCCACTTAATGTGTGCTTTTTGACTTCCACATTACAATTTGTTTATTTGGCCATCTTATATATTATATTGAATGGACTTGTCAAGATGATCAATGTTGAATTTAATTGTATGAATATGAATTGGGCCACCTATTGCTGAAGTTAAGGTAGAAAATGACGAGAAGCTTGCTAATGGAAAGAATATTAATGTAGAAAGTAACAATGAAAACGTTGTTGGTTGTTGTCAAGGTGTTGATGGGGTGGTTTCTTGTTGCAAAAGTCAAAGTTTTGAGCAAAACAAAGTGGTTGATGAAACTGATAAAAACTAAGAGCAATGTAAGCAAGGGAACAAAGTGGTTCATGAATCTCCTACTATAAAAAGGTTCTAAAATGAGTTGTTGACTATAGAGTATAGAGAGTTGGATTCATTGGTTATCCATTTTGGGTAAAATAATGTTGCTAAATGTTGAATTGTGACTGTTTCAAAGTTAAACTTATGTAATTCTTTTTGATAGTAAATGTTAACGTGTGATTTATGACACTCTTTAAAATAATAATAAAAAAAATGAAAATATTGTACTAGAAAGAGTATATAAACTTTGTTCCTCAAATCAAGGAATTTGGAATTTCTTACAACAGTTCATCAATTGCTGATCAATGTAATTGAACAAAAAAAATTCATTGCATTCTTTTATGCAATAAAGGAAGGAATCATGGTCCACAAACTCTACACATCACATTTTTAGAATCAAAAGTAATCAAATTCTAAATAATTACCAGAAGGGTTCATTCCAACTTCATTTTCAGTTGAGTTTGGTTTCATCATCATGGTCTGTCTTGGTACTTCTGGAGGATTAGCGCAGCGGATCAGTGCCCAGTTCACATTGTGAAAGAACGGATGTTGTTTGATTTCGGTAGCTCCGCGTCTATAGGCAAGACGGTGTTGGGGCTCTTTCACAAGTAAACCTCTGATCAAGTCCCTTGCAGCAAAGCTGACAGTAGGAGATTCTGGAAACCTTAATGGCTGCCCAACAACATTAAACATTGTGGTTCGATTCCCAGAACCTTTGAACGGTGTTCGGCCAAACAAGAGTTCGTATAAGAATATCCCGAACGTCCACCAATCCACAGCACTTCCATGTCCTTCTCCTTTAATAATTTCAGGCGCCAAGTACTCGTGTGTGCCTACAAAGGACATTGACCGCGCACTTGTTGGCTCAGCGACTAACTCAGGGAGAGGTGTCATTTGGTGATGCATGTCATTCTTTAGTCTGAATTTTTTCTCTTTGGATTTTCCGGATAGAAACCGTGGCGAAAAGCATGCATGTTGGATGCAGTCTGGCTGCATTGCACATGCTGGCTGAATGCAGTATCCGGAGCTTTTAGTTTCAGTGATCGGGTTTGATGACTTCACTAGAGTTGGACTGACGGTGCACCTTAGAGAGAGATCGAAATCTGAGAGCATGATATGACCATCTTCTCTCACCAACACATTCTCCGGTTTAAGGTCTCTATAGATTATTCCAAGCATGTGCAAGTACTCCAAAGCAAGGAGAACTTCTGCAACATAAAACCTGTAAAAACCCAAAAATGGAAATTAGAGAAATGTTAATACATTTGGACACTGTTAGGATAAACATCTTACTTAAGTGCTTATAACATAAGTGTTTATTATACAAGTATAAGCTATTTCTATAAGCTATATGCTTTCATTAGTCTGGTTTCATATCAAGAAAGCTATTAGAGAGGCCAAATTAACTGATATCTGTTTCTCCGTAGCTGTTGATCAAGTACAGAAAGTATTGATGAGAACAAACATATACTGGTTATTTTCAGAAGAAAAGTATGAAAAGCATATTTTTCAACTCAAACATAAATCAAGTCAACACTTGTAAAATCCATTATATATATAAGAAATTATATCGACTACTAGATACAAATCTCAGGTGTCATGTGTTTATCTTATGAAAAGCTCAGTTGGTATAAAGATTTCTGCGATAAGTGCATAACTAATCTGGTTATCCAAACAGGGCTAATAAATTACAAAGTGTCATGTTTAACTACATATACAAATCACATTGAACAGGGGATAGATACATTGAATATACATGTCTTCTTGTTACATATAGATATATAATTTCATGGAGCAAGCTGATAAAGAAAGGAATAGCTAACCTGACAGCGTGCTCCGAAAAATACTTCCCAGGTTGTCTTTGCCTGATTGCATGAAGGTCGCCACCGGGACAAAACTCCATTACCAAGCAAGAGAGTGTCTCAGTCTCAAAGTGTGTATATAATGTAGGTAAAAAAGGATGATCTAAAGACTGCAATATCTCTCTTTCCGTCTGAGCCCTCAGTAGCTTCTTACGAGTTGCAAGCTCGGTTTTGTTCATGAGTTTCATGGCAAAAAAAGTCCTTGTGCAACTAAGTTCAGCTAGATATACATTTCCTATATCTCCACTTCCCAATCTCTTCAATATTCTAAAATGCCTCATTTCCAACATCCCCTCACGAGCTCGGACAGCTTGAATCGCTTCCCATCTTATATCATTTGCCTTATGAGGTTTATACAAAGCACTGCTCAGACTACTCGTGTTGCTTTCATTGCTAACATCACTTCCGGTACTCGCTCTACAGATGCTGGTTTTCCTACTTTCATTAAAATCACACGAATTCGGAACTTCTCCGCTTTCATACGACTTATCATCAACACTGACACACTCACTGACTTCAGTATCGGTGAAACTTTGTTTCGCTTCCGAATAGACAGTGGCTGAATAGTAACTGTTCTGAGGACTAAGACAAAAACTAGTCTCTGGCTGAGAATAGTAATTCTTCGGTTGATTAACAACGGCCCGTTTCGATGGAACTAAGATACAACTCTCGGATTCTAATACTTCAGAACTTGAGTCAAAATTCTCGGAATCATCATCAAACAGTTGCTTGCTGCATAATTTTGTTGGCAACCTCCTTTCATTGTTTCTTTCGTGATATGAATGCTTTTGATTAACTACATAGCTGTTTAGATGGTGAATCTTCTTTGTTCCATAATTATGATGATAATGTCTTTGTTCTAAAAAAGATCTGGAAGAAGAAGAAGCTCCTTGATTATTTCTATATAAAGGAGGCCGCGAAGAACGGGGAATCCCTGATGTTATAGGAAGGCTGTGGCGTATCGGTACCTCAGAAACTGAATTCTGAACCTCTGATATAGTTTCAACTGCAGTCATAGGAGAGTCCATGACAGATATATCTAAACACACCTAAAAATTCAACAAAACATAGTCAATTACCAATATCTAATAATCATTCAAAAAAGTTCTGAAATAGCATAATATCAAACCTAAAAAGCCAACTCAATACAGTAAATTACCAAAATGTAATAATCATTCAAAAAATTCAGAAATAATCAACTCAACACAATGAATTACCATATCAAATAATCATTAAAAAGTTCTAAAATAACATAATCTCAAATTCTCAATCACCTATTGTTGCATTCAATATTCAATTCAGATAATGAAATTCAAAAGACAAACCAAAGAAATCATATTCAAGAGACCAATTTCAGACACAGTCAAAAATACATAATGTGATCCAAATTTAGAAATTCCCAAATTAAAAAAAGTCTTCAAATTCAGAAAGTTTCAATCCCACAAAAGTTAAAAATAGAAACCAACATCAAGAAACTTCATTCACAAGGCATCATCAACATAGTATAAAAATTTGATTTTTACAACTTTTCTCTAGAACCCATGATTGTTCATGAAGAATAATCAAAACCCACCAACGTTTTTGAATAAAAATGCATTAAACAGAAACACCCCAATATAAAAAATTTGATTTTTAAAAGTTTTCTCAAGAACCCATTATTGTTTTACGAAGAATAAACAAAACCCACCAAAATTTACAATTTTTAGATGAAAAATGCAATAATAAAAACACCCCAATAAAAAAAAAAAAACTTGATTCTTTACAATAAAGAAAGAAGAGAAAGAGAAAGAACGTTACTTTGATCAGAGGAGAGAAATGGCAATGTGGAAGAAGAATGTGGAATGCTGTTTCATTTGTTCATGTCTTGTTGAAGAAGAAGCATGAGAATGGAAAGAAAAAACTGAAGAAGAAGGAGAAAAGTGAAATCACTTTTTTGTTTTTGCACTCACTAGCGAATGAACTCAACGCTCTGTTTTTGCGCCAAAAAGAAAGGATGGTTGATAAACTCGTTTAGAATGATTTTTATATTTGATTAATTATCTGATTGAATTTGTAAACTTTAATCTTTAAACTATAAACAACTTGATTTAGCTTATAAAAACACTATAAGTTCACTAAGATAAGATAAGCTATAAGCTCTTGAGTAAATGATAATTATCAAATGAGTATTTTTTAGTCATGTCACTCATGTGATAAGTTATAAGTGCAAATGAATATCTCTTATCAAACATAGCTTAATTAGTTTTTAGAATTACAATATTTTTTTGACAATAGTTTTTACAATATTAAAACAAAACAAAAATTAAATACTCCTAAAAAAAAAATTAATACATTCACAAGATTGATTAACTTTTTAATAAATTGATAAATAATTTTTTTTGAATAGATTAATTAAAGGCGGCAAGTTCTATTCTTCCTAGTCTCAATTTCAGTGGGATATTTTGATTTCTTCAATTAAAAAAATTATCAGTAAAAATAATTAGTAACAAATGTAATGAATAAACTTTATATTATGTGACCTAAAATAATTTTTTTGAAGAAGAGGTTAAACTAGAGCGTCGAAATTGACACCGAAGAAAATTGAACCTTAGACTTTAAGAGAAACTCACTTCAAGGTCTGAAGTCAAAACTACCAAATCAACTCAAACGGATTTGAGACCTAAAATAATTAATATGAATAAATTTAAGACCTACGAAAATTTAAGGGTGATAAAGTTATGAAAAATGATATTTGTACTTATGAGGAGGATCAGATGGACTTGGGGAGGGGTCGTCGTCCTAGACGGATCCGTCCTAGATAGTGGACCCTACACACACATGATGATTATGAGGATGACCCTCACTACTACAAATAGCTGGCTCAAGAGGAGGGAGAAGCTGACCCTAAGCAAATTATTATATATAGAAATTTAATTGAATTTTCGAGAGGGAAAGAATTGAGATAGTGAACCGCGCCTTTCTTCTTCTTCAACGCAACTGTGTTAGGGTTTCGTTCAATTTCTTGCGATCAATCACTCCCCGTTCGTGATGTATTATCTTCTGACCAATGAAATATGTATGTATTTTTGCAGAAAAAAGGTACAAGGAAGCTCCTCTTGATGCCGAGGTAGCTACTATATATTAACAACACAAATCACTCTCTTGCATTCTATTCTACTTCATTTGAATAGCGAAACCATTTTGCATTAATCGCTCCACACTTAACAAGTTGATATAGTATGTATGTGAAGAGAAGAAAGAATACATGTTTGTTTACTGTGAAATTCCTACATTGCATTTTACATGAATAACATGTTGATTTGAATTTGAAAAAACACGACATAAATCACTAACTTATTATTATTCTTATACTTTTTTAGTTTCATGAGAAAGCCCGTGATTTAAAAAGGCTTTCTGCTTCTTGTTAGATGATGGACTGTTATTTCTTTATGGTTAAGTTGTATTCACTTTCCATCAGCCTTACAGAAATGATGTTGTAGGGTAGATATATATGTTGACAGGAACTTTGTTCTTCATATTTAAGTTTGAAATTAAAGAAATAGCTAGAATGGAAAGGTTCCAAAGCACAACTGAGTGCCTAAGAATTTCCTTTATTTTGTTATTATTGTTGGAATGATGTGTAGTTTTCCAAAAGGATTTGTTATTAACCTCATTGTTACTGTTCAATCTGATTTCTGAGGTCACCTTTGCTTTATTTGCTAATAAATTAAGGGTCCTGCTAACCGGTGCCCCCGGGGCACTGGTTAAGCATACCATAAAAGAGAATTATTACCATAAAAGGAAACTGTTTTTGACATTATTATAAATTAATTACACAATTTCAATGCATTAACTACTATATAATTTCCTTTTTCATACCCTTAACCAGTGCCCCGGGGGCACCGGTTAGCATTTCCCATAAATTAAAATTATAATTTTAAGTTAGGTATGTAATTTAATTGTTTAGTTGATTTGTAAGATGCAATTATTAAGTTGCCTGTCTTAAATATGAAATTACCTTTGTGAAAAATAAAAGGACTAATATGCTTATAAGTTTAAAACTTGGATGAGACCGACACATGTGCTGCTAGGGTTTTGCAAAAACAAGCTAAAACAATTAATGAACACATGAATTTAAAAAACAAATCTAGTAAATTGCCACTTTCTTTTTCAACGCTTAAGGGGTTGGAGTTTCTTCCTCGTTTCAAGTTTGGATTTATATTTACGTCTTTTATGCTGCAACATTGATTTATTAGGCTACAACATCTGTTTTTCCATTTCCTCTAGAAGCTGTAAAGCGTTGGCATCTGATGCTACAACCTTGAATGTTGATGTTGTAACTTTCTATAGATTTTTATAAAAATTTACATGAATGATCTACATAATCCACTACAAGAAATTTGTCATATAGCAACGAGCACTTTAGCAACCGCAATATATAGAATATAACAACTGAAATTCCAATCAACCGTTGCTATAGGGTAGGAGAGAAAAGGCACCATAAATTTCCGTAGAAAATTCATATGCCTCCAAAACTAGCCGCGTAAATTTTCAACATCTTTAAAGTTAATTGTTTTCACCTTTTTCTTTCTATCACACAAAAAAAAAAAAGGGCTAAATTTAATAATCATATCCTCATTAAATCTTATGTTTGATGTACCAAAAGGATATGATAAAATAAACATTTTTTCTATCCTATTCTGACTTAGAAATTATTGTGATTTGATTAGAAGATCATTCCTTATTTATTATCTTGATATTTTGCCATTTTTAAAATAATTATAGCATGTATTTTCTATTATAATTAATAACATGTCATTTTTATAATATTTAATTAATTATGAGAGCAATTTTTTCATTTAATTATAATGATATCCTATTTGTTATCATGTGCACATCAAACACATGATAAGATTAATGTTTATCATGTCTTTATCATATCTTATCTCTATCCAGCTTTATATCATATTCTGCCTCTATCATATCCTGACCATCAAACGGACCCTTAGTGTGTTTAGATTTGATAAGCTTCGTTCAATTTTTATAGGCGTATAATATGTACTCCCTCCGGTCCTATTTACAAGAGACAATTTACTTTTTAGATACATTAAATAATTTATGTATTTGGTTTAGGTTCTTGACTAGATACATACATTATTCAATGTATCTAAAAAATCAACTTTATCTTATAAATTGGACCGGAGATAGTATATTTTAGCTAGCAACAATGATAGCTTGTTCATAAATGTCGTGTTTATGAGAAGTGTGAGCAAAACAAATGCTAGAAAATAAGTATCCCTCGAAAAAAGAAAAGAATTAAGTAATAAATGTATCGGTTACATCAACAATCCAATAAAATTTAAAGCAGTTAACCATAGAAGAGGGGCACTAAATTGTACTACCCCGTCCTTAATTATAGGGCCTTTTGAAAAAATAACGGGAATTAAGATAGTGAATATTTGTATTAAATATGTTTGTAATTAGTATTGTTTTTACAATTTTATTTTTAAGAGAGAGATGATTTATGTTTTCAACATGTTATTTATTGTTGATTGAAGAAAAAAAATGTATAATTAATATGGGCATGTATGTAAAGAAATAATTAATATAGTTGGAAATAGCAAAGATGTCTTATAAAAAGGGACAAAAAAAATTCTCAAAAGAGTCTTATAATTAGGAGGATTAAGCCACCACATATATAATCATTGCATTATTTGGGTGCAATTGTTCATCAACTCTAACAATATTTCATATATTGTCAAACTGACAGAAGGGAAATCATGAACATAAAGGCAGTGCAAATTAAAATTTTTGATTTCCTTTCTTTGAATCATTACGATTTTGACACGAATAAATGGTGGATTTGTTACCTCTTAAAGTGCATAAAAGAGCTCGATCACAACAAAGTTAGTAGTGTCGCCACTCGTCCAAACGAACAACTCTCTTCTAGTTTTCGGTACCTTTCGTCTGTAACGTGCATTTATTGCTTTATTTAATGGATCCTCGAACTTGATTGAAAGACAATGCGTTTTCCGCAAGGGGGTCTTGAAAAGAAAAACAAAAGGCCTACCCCTTGGCTTGGCAGAGGTTCATGAACCAAACGATCAGAGGTTCAGAGAGAACTAGAATTTGATTTATGATTTTAGGGTTTCTCAAAAGTAGTGTTCTGAGTTCTAACTTCAGCACAAGTATTCTATTTACAAAACTACTTATGTGTTATGCACGTCAAACTATAAGTTTTACTTATATTAAAAGTACGTATATTGATAAGTACTCAAACTCAAATCTTGTCACTACCAAACAAAACACACATTTATGATGTATGATTTCGAAGTTTGAATTTTTTTACAGCTATAAAGTTGTCGATAGAATTATTTTAAAAAAAAAAAAAAAGCTGGAGATAGAAATATTATCTGTGGTATATTTACATTTTTTTTACTCGGGATATTTCATATATTGAAAGTTTAAGATTTATTTATTTTATTCTTCAAGTCCTTAAGACTTAGCAGGACCTTATAATTATGATTGACATCCTGCCCCTTATATAATTTTTTTTTGTCAAGTAATCTAGTGGTTAGAGCTCATACAATTTAATTGTGGATAAGTGGAGTGTCCGGGGTTCGAACTCCGACCCCTGCATATAAATGAAATATCCATACCAACTGAGTTAAGCTCACGAGAATTTTTATTGTCTTTGAAGGATTTTCTGCAATATAATTCCAACACTTCAATTGTTTCAACTATTTTTATTTTTAAGTTTATCGAAACACTAAAATGAGTTGTATTCCATTCATTGAATGACTCAACACCCATTTGCAGTGTTGAATTGTTGAATGTTGATGTCTACTGATTTTGGGAGGTAGTCACATTTTCAATATCCAAATTCGCATATTGCGTAAGAGCTATGATAACTGGACACAAAATTAATGACACAATATAGACACTATGTACAACACTATTCAAAAATACCAATTGTTTTTTCTTCTCTCTTCCCTGCAACTATTTGTCCTCTCACATCTTTGGGCAACTCTTCCTCCTCTGCAAATTTTTCTCACCTGAGGTCTCTCTCACACCCGAATTCACCGGCCACCGGCATTACACTCGCCGTCCAGTGACCGGCGTCCCACCGTAGCCATGTCTCTCTTCGAGCACATACAACTCGATCCGGCCATCGCAAGATCTATTCACCACCGCCATACCACCACGCCTCTCTGATCTCATCGCCTTCTAGCATCAGTAGCACCGTTCTCAGTTCTCACCACCATAACCACCAATTCATCCTTCTCCGACGAACTTACAAACAACCACCGATTCTTCTTCCACTTCAATCTCAACCGCCATACCTCCTCCTCCTTCTCGGATTCCACAACCATCACCATGCCTTTTTATTCTCCGGTGATTTGGGTAGTCGCCGGTGTGTGACAAGATAGGAGAAGAACGATAAGGTTAGGGGAAAGAAGAGAGAAGAGGTACACTTGCATAAGGAAGGGATGATTTTACAAAATTGTCCTTGCACTTTAAAGGGAATTACAAAAAAATACCATTGGTGTCGTATTTGTGTCTCAAAATCTGTGTTTGTTTATCATTATTGTTCGCGTATTGTTCACAACCTTTTTTGTTATCTAGATTAACCTGGTCATTCATACCCAAAAATCATTCTCAACCTTTACTATTTTATAACTTTGGTGTATTTAGAAAACATACCAAAGATTAAAATAAATTATTTAAAAGAGAGATGATGATTTGTTAAGATACAAATAGAGACAAAACAACTAAAGATATAGAATCATCATCCCTCTTACACAATAATTAAGAAAAATGATATTTTTACGGTCACTTTGTGGCAATTTTCTTTTTGATACTCATATTATATTTTTACTTTCTCTATTAGTTACTTTGATTTTCGTGTCAGTTTCTACTATTCTATGGATGTCTCACAAATAATTGTTCAAATAACATACCTCATAACTAATATAACAAAAATCAAAAGAGTGGTTGGCAAAGAATCCAATGTTGAGGAGACTCTTGGCTTCTTCTTTTTTACATTCTAAGCGACGATGCGTTTAAAATTAAATTTTATTAAGTTTAGAGTTTCCATGGTGGAGACATCTAATTTTGGGTGCTTAAATGAGTCCCACATGTACACATAACTCATTTATAATTTTTTAATAGTAGTATCTGATAGGCACTCAATTCATTCAATCCAACATTTCACACAAATTTCTTAAATAAGACCCACTAATCAACTATCAATAACTTTATATTATTATATTTTTAATTTTTTAATATTTAAAAAATGTGGATCCCACTTAAGATTGAAGATCTTAGTGGGACCCCGAGTCTTATATGACCTCGAAAAAGTTTTTCCCCAATTGGGGTATCTAATATGTATTGGGTCTTAAAAAGTTAAGACCCTTCCATTAGATGATCTTATCTTCTTGGTTCTTGATAACGAGTGCCCTTGAAGCACTCTTTAACATTCTAAATTAAAAAATTATATTTTAAAAAAGTTAAACAATTCAATTTCAAATGCATCAAATATACACATGTTTTTATAAAAACTTATCATTTAAAACCTTTAACTTATCATTTATGCTGGAGGTATTGTTTTGCTCATATATACTGATATGCCTAATTGTAGAACTAGTGCATACAGGAGGTCTCTATTTGTCCCTCCTTTTTATGTATTTTTTCCAAAATAGCTCCTATCAGGTTTTTTCTTGCGCAAAAGTCATGATATGTTGATAGACTCAACCAGTATTGAAAGGGCAGAAAACAAGAAATGAATAAATTAGTTACTTGTTAGGGTGTTCACCTAGTAATTCTCTATAATTTGAAAAATAATAGACTAAAGCAATCTATTGGTAATGCAATAATGTTGTGTTTCTTTACAACGATTTACTTGTTCGAATTTGCTTGAATTCATGTCATTTTGAAATCCATGTCATTTCATAGTAAAAGATTGCAATAAATTCGTTTAGGCACGCATTTCCAGTCACATTTGGGTGAACAGAGCCTTAGAATGAGTACATGCGTATTTCGGCGTATCACTCTCCTGTATAAGAGTATTGCTCTCTCCCTTTCAAAATTGTTCACTCTCTTAAAAATGCCCAGTGTGAGTTAACTCATGCTCGGGTGCAGAATTGGGAAAAAGTATGTTCAGCTTGTGCATCAGGATATCAGCCCTAGATGGAATTTCATTCAGAAGAAACTGCTGAACTATCGGTTTCTTAAACCACTCCATGACAGAATCTCCTGGTGCTCTAAGAACAACTTTACTCACCTCAAATGGAGACTCTACCGAGCCTAACATCTGCACAATCACAATCTTTAAAGTTGGTCCCGTCACCAATTTAATCCGTCTTGGGACAATACCATAATATAGCATACGCTTTCTGAACCTATGAAGAGTGTGCACCGCTGCTATAAGGGCGGCTCCAACAGACAAGTTTCTAACATCAAGGGACCAAGCAATGTGCTGATCGAAAACTATAGCCTTTGAGAAAAGTTTATTCTCATAAGCAACCTTCCAAACACATCGAGCTCGATTTATCTGTCCCATAAGAACTAGGTAATTGAGAAGAACATTGACAAAGTACTTTGCAGCACCTTCCTCCAATTCATAATCAATACTTCGAAAGAATTCCCTTACAAAAGTCAACACCGGTTGTCCCCTCTGTTCGGGGCCTGTGAAAAGTCCACACATAAACGAGTGGGCCTTATGCTTTGTTGCACTAAGGATAGACATCAAATGCCTCTCATTCTCTTCATCCTGACACCTAACAAGATGCGCTAAAATCGAAGTGTAAAGAATGAAATCAACTTTTGCAGCGGAGTTAACATATGTTTCAAGAAGTGGCTTGGCTGACTCGTATATCCCATTCTTCATGCATGACTCAAACAACTGTCGGATTATAAAATTATTTGTTCTGATACCTGACGAACCCATGAAACGCAGCCACCTCAAAGCAAGATCAACCGAACCTTCCTTGATATACACCATCAAAACATCACTAGCTGTCACATCCACAGAATATCCCATCGTCTTCATTTCAAGTAGAACTTTGGCAGCAACATCCACAAGCTTCTTATTAGCCAGTAGAGATAAAAGAACAGTGTAAGTGCTTAGGCCTGGCCTTAAACCTGCATTAGTCATTGAATTGTACAGTTTCATGGCATGATCAATTTGTCCGGATGAAGCATGCATTTCCAATAGACAAGCGTATGTAGATAGAGTTAGTAGAAATCCAGCTTTCTCCATGTCTGAAAATGCAGACATAGCAATATCAAGCTTCCCTGATTTTGCATGAGACTCGATGATCAATGTATACAAGCCAAAGCCTCAAAGCAGTTTCTAACTTTCCAGATTTGACATAAGATTCAATCAAAGAAACGTATATAGTAGGGGGAGGCCTGTACCCATAACCTCAAGGAAACTGGTGAATTACTTTGTGGTGTTGTTGTTTATAGCGAAATACTATACAGAATAGAATGCCTAGGTAATTATTTTTGTTTGAAAAACCTGGTGGCACTGAGAGGGTTATAAGCGTAATTTTGAAAACCCTTTTCGTTGACCTTGATTTTTGCGTGCGACAATGTTGTCAAGGTGGTTAATAAGGTACGTTGGTGCCGCCTCTTCTACTTCTGTTTCTTCTAAGCCCTTTGTTTCATATATTCGTTCCTTCTCCTCATCCTCTTATATTATTCATCCTTCTGAATTTGTTGAAGCATGCAAATCTGGCGTTTCTGCTTCTACTGTTTTTGATATGTTGCTCTCTATTGAAACCTTTCCCATATCCTATCATAACTCCATTTTATCTTACCTTTACGACACTAGCGATTACTTTCTTTTATTTTCACTCGCTCAACAATTGGATTCCCATACTCATGTTGTTCAAGACATTCATACTTGGACAATCCTCCTTCAATCTCATTGTGTCGAAGGTGGTAACATCTCATCAGCTTTCTCTCTATTTCGTAAAATCATCAACACCGGCCATCATCCCAGTACTTCCATTCTGAATGATCTCTTAACCACTTTACGTTACAGTGTGTTTTACAATTACATCACATTAAAGGGCTTTCACTTGAACAGTGATAGTTATTATATCCTAATCATTGGTTTATGTAAGACAGGAGGAGATATACTCAATTAGCCATACCCTTGTTGAGACGGTTGCCACATTATTTTGACATTTACACTCTCACTGACTTGCATAACTCAGTCATACACAGGTTGTGCAGTGATAAACTTGTTAACCAAGCCTATGCTTTATGTTATGAAATGTTTCTTAGGAACATTATGCCTGATGTTGTCACATATCGGCATCTAATCTATGTCCATTGCATCACTCGTCAATTTAAACAAGCAATTGCCTTGTTTAAAGAATTGGAGCCATCCGAAGACATGAATCCAACTACTCCTCTTCCTAGTTTAGTTACCAAGTCGAACCCATCCAAATGCATTCAACCAAATACTTACAGTGTTCCCACTTTAGTTACAGAACAAGAGGTCAAATCTGCTAAAAGAGCCGTAGCTGTGCTGATTAAACGCGGTGTCAAACCTAATCTTGCTGCTTGTCAGTCTGTGATTGGTGGACTGTTCAAAGGTGGAAGAGTTAAGATTGCAAGAAAGGTGGAACATATGAG
The DNA here is from genome assembly GCF_003473485.1 of Medicago truncatula. Classification (NCBI taxonomy): domain Eukaryota; kingdom Viridiplantae; phylum Streptophyta; class Magnoliopsida; order Fabales; family Fabaceae; genus Medicago; species Medicago truncatula. Next base: position 392,427 of record NC_053047.1, on the reverse strand, counting down.
CTTGGCACTTTCTGCACCTTTTCCTAGTCAATTATTACCGAGGTAGGTGGTTAATTATTATTTAGAGTGGCCTTGTTCGACGTTAGCATTCCCTGTAATTATGCTGTAAGATTAGAAAATAAGAATGCTGCAAAAGAAGGAAGGAACTCCTTCAACCCGAATATAGATTATCATGCTTTCTAGTTTTCTAATTTATGCACTATGCTTCTGCTTTTAGTTGCACTTCTATAGGTTATCTTTCAGTGTGCGGACCATTATAATGTTTAATTAATGTATTCTAGTTTGATCATGTCTTTGTTTGGCTAATGTATGTCCTTCAAGCAGCAGATAGTTGCCTATGCTTCTTGTTTTATATACGCACTTCTATTGGTTGGCTTCCAAGCGTGTGAACAATATTAAATCATGGCTTTGTTTGGCTAATATATGTTCTTCAAGCAGATAGTTGCCTATATTTCTTGTTTTATATATGCTCTTGGATTATGCCTATGTGTCTGTATGCTGGGATACAGACATATTGTAAGGTCACGGCGTACAATACACCAAATTGTGGGACCCCTTCTCAGACCCTGCGTATGCGGGAGCTTCAGTCCACCGGGTTGCCCTTTAATCATAGCATTTTAGTTTGCAATGAAGTTGATACAAAATTTATTACAAGCACTAGCATCATTACTACTCCCTTCGTTTCAAAATATAACCACATACATCATTAAATGAATGAACCTAAAAAGTGAATTTTGCTTATATTTTGAAACGGAGGGAGTATAAGTTTGTATCCCACCACACAACAACAACAAGCCTTATCCCACTCAGTGTGGTCGGCTACATGATCAAAGTTTTTTTAAGTGGCATGCTTGGTAGAGATTGAGGATTCACCCCTTCTGTGACGGGTGACAGTTTTCATCGATGGGGATTGGATGTATCTTTACTTTTAGGTGGAAGATTAAGTTGGGAAGCCACTTGCCCCATGATCTCGTTGATTTGGCAATAGAACATACAATCTAGGCTTGAGTTTCTCACTTGTCTTTTTGGCTAATGACTCCAGTATGTGTATGTCTGCAGTTTCATGTAGACCCAACCACTTACTGCATACGTATTCCACTGTTGTTAGCATAAAATCATATTTGATTTTGTGCTTTAACCAGATTATTATATTTAATGTCTTTGTGGATAGAGTCCCTTTCTTGACTCATTCTGTCGACATATTCCACCATTGGTTTGATGGAATGGAACAATAGTTTCTTTAAGCATTTGTGATGGAGCCATAGAGGGCTCTTATATTGCTTTTCACCGCAGATGCTCAAATATGGTTCCAGTTTCTGATATATGGTCCCTTGAGAACAATGTAAAATGTTTTTTTAAAATAAATTAAGTGTTTTTGAAGTATTATGATTTATGATCAATTCAATGTTTACAATCAAAAGGAGACACATTCCAATAAACAGAATCTACTCTTTCTTAAAAGCTTTAGAGCGGTTCACGAATACAACACAACTAATAGTCCAGCTCAATGAATCAAGGCGATACAAGAGTGGCTCACAAAAACAAAGTACAGACCAAAACCCTAATAAGACTCTATTCTCAATTGCAGCTTCAGTAGTCTTCATTATATTTGAGTCTTCCTTTATATAGCCAGAGAATGCACGAGCTTGATCATCAATCGGACAAACGACAACAATTGAGACTTGAGAGCACATGATTATTTATTTTTTTACTTAAATTCCCATGAACATAAGGAATATTTGTTTTTTCTTTTCTTTTCTTGTAGATAGTATATAGTATATACTAGAAGTCTAATACAATCAAATAATTGATAAAGAAACTGAACTTTTAAAATTTCAACCATGGTTATCAAGTTAAGATTCAAATCATGAATCCAAAGACATATTTTCCGAATCAGAATACATTACTAATGTCATTTTAAAGTAAAAATTATAACTGATATATCATATGCGAACTTTACAGTAATTCAAGATTCAATATATAAATCAAATGACATGAGAAAATTGATTGGTTATACAAAGTAGACAAAAAAAAGTGGTTGGCTACATTAAGTATAAGTGGTGGTTTATAAAAAATAATTGAGAATCATCATAATGAATCAAGATTCAAGATGAGATTCATGTCCCAAAAATATACACACCAGAGATTTGTATTGATTTAATTCAGTTTAGTATCGAATCAAGATATGTCTCACATGCATCTTAAGATATTGATAACCATGAGTTTCATGAGTATTTGGGTTTGCCGATAGGGGCAAATCCGAGAAGATTGTCAACATGGAATCCTTTGTTGGAAAGTTTGAATACTAGGCTTAATTCTTAGGGAAATAAGTGTCTGAGCCTTGGTGGAAGGGTTATTCTCCTTAATGCGGTGTTGAATGCTATCCCAATTTTTTATCTTTCCTTTTTTAAGCTTCCGGTGAAGGTGTGGAGGAAGGTGGTTAGAATTCAACGTCAATTTCTTTGGGGAGGAGTGAAGGGTGGAAATAAGGTTTATTGGTTTAAATGGTCAACGATTTGTCTTCCTCGAACAAAGGGGGGTTTGGGTGTTAGAGATATTAGGTTGGTTAATCTTAGCCTTTTGGCCAAATGGAGGTGGAGGTTGATGCAACCAGAGCAATCGCTGTGGAAGGAGGTCCTTATATGTAAATATGGGAACTGTATTTGTTTTCCCTTGTTTCCGGAAAAGATTGTGTGGCCGTCTTGTGCATCTTCTTGGTGGTTAGATTTGATGTCTTTGGAAAGGGTGGTGGGGGCAAATTGGATTAATAGGGAGGTGGTGAGGAAGGTGGGGAATGGGGAGACTACTAGATTTTGGTTGGACCGATGGGTAGGAAACGAGCCTCTTTATATTAGTTTCCCAAGACTTTTCTCTATCTCCAGTCAAAAAGAGGCTATGGTGGGGGAGGTATGGGTGGAGGGGGTGGGAGGGGGTGATTGGCATTTCATGTGGAGGAGAAACCTTTTTGTTTGGGAAGAGGGGTTGGTTCATAGCCTTTTTGAGTGTTTAGTCGGATGGGAGAAGGTGGAAGAGGTAGATTTATGGTGGTGGAAGTTGGAGGAGGAAGGGATGTTTTCGGTGTCCTCATCTTACGCTTCTCTTGAGAGTTTGTGGATGCCCCTAGAGCCCTTGGAGAGGACGAAGAAAGTGGTGTTCGATTTGTTGTGGAGAAGCCCGGTGCCCCTAAAAGTGGTTGTTTTCTCTTGGCAATTACTCCTCAATCGTATACCAACAAAAGACAACTTGCTGAGTAGGCGTATACTACCACCGGTGTCTTTGGGGAAGTGTGAGTTTTGTGATAAAGTGGTTGAAACGGCGGCCCATCTCTTTCTTCATTGTGAGTGGACGTTTATAGTGTGGTCGAAGGTAGGTGGTTGGTTGGGGATAAATTTCATTACACCTCAATCCCTTTTTCAACATTTTGAGTGTTGGAATGGGGAGATTGGGAGGCGTAAGCCTCGGAAAGGTTATTGGTTGATTTGGCACGCAGTGTTATGGTCGATTTGGAAAGTGAGAAATGATAGGATCTTTAACAATTTTTCCAAGGATTTTGGTGAATTGGTGGAGGATATTAAGGTGATTTCGTGGAATTGGGCTAATTCTAGACTTAGGAGTCCTCCATGCCTCTATTACGAGTGGTGCTGGAACCCCAAGGAATGCTTATTGAGATAACGTGGGGCAGTTTTAGAGGTGTCCGGGACTTTTGTCTGTTGAGGTTGTTGTAGTTCTGCTGCACCTTTTGGGCTATTGTTTTCTGCTATGCCAGTTTTCTGTTGTTGCTATTTTTCTGTTATAGTTGCCGGTTCAGGGGTTTAGTTTTGTTTTGGGTGCAGGTTGGCTGTGGTTATCAGCAGTATTACAACCTTTGTGCTTTTTTCTGTTTAGGTGCTTTTGCCGTCACCATGTATTTGTACTCCTTGTATAAGCTGGTATTAATAAGATAAGCTGTTTCAAAAAAAAAAAAAAAAGATAACCATGAGTTAAATCATTTGTTGCTAGGAAAGAAATACAAAAATGATGACCAACCTTACCTCTTTTAGCATTTGTGATCACGTTCATCATTGAAGCTTCTTCCACGCTTGCTGCCAACCGCATCAAGTTCATCAATGAATATGATTGACGGTGAAATTTCCTTGCTGTACTGAACAGGTCTCTGATTCTAGCTGCACCTCTTCCAACAAACAATTCTACAAACTCGTTAGCAGATACTGTGAAAAAAGGGTACACCTGCTCCCCCCGCTACTGCATGCGCAAGTAATGTCTTGCCAGTTCCTGGAGGACTGACTAGCAATACTCCTCTGGGTAGCTCGTCAGATGTAATGGTCAAATCTCAAAGCAATACAGATTGGAAATCAATGAATACTCCCTCCATGCACATAAAACATTTTAAAGTCGAATATTTTGATGCAATCGGGACTATTTTTGTGACAATGCATCTAAATGAGAACTGAGTAATTTCAAAAGACACCCTTTTAGCGTATCTACCAAGTAACCAGGAAAATATTCAAAAGGATTTGAACATATTTACCTCCATGAGTTCTACTTTTGCAGAATCAACACTTTGAACATCTTCAAATCCAACTGTCTGGCTATTAGGTTTCCGTTTCCGCTTCTTCGATGGACTATTTCTTGTCAAATACTGGCACTCAGGACTATTTCTTCAACACAGGGAATTCCACCAGATCCCGCAACATTTTCACTCACAACCTTGCCTATATCCTTATCCATCGAAACATCTACCACTTGTTGTGATTCTTCTTCGTCAGATTCCTTATCATTTCCAACATTCTCAAGCAATATAAGTTAGCTTTCAAATCCAATTGGTTTCACACCAAAATGATTCAATGCATGTTTTTAAGGGGATTCTACTTATTGTTATATGAAATAATATATCTATATAATTAATCAACAAGTTATCAAACTTGAGTATAATTAATTTAGTCACTTTTAATAAAATTATTAGTATATTTTTTCACTATTCATTATCTTGTTTCACCTTTTTTCTATTTGTTCAATAAATAGGCACATATGATTTTGGCAGAGAAATAATTAATATTATTTTAATCTTTGAAAATGACAAATAAAAAGGAACAAAAAATTTGTGAAAATGACACTAAAAGTAGAACATATCGAGTATAACTCAAATTTGTAAAATTGCATTAAAATTGAGAATTCTATACACTCTAAAAGACTTGTAAATACCCAAATATGAACATCCACAATAGAGACTCTCAATTTTGAGGTCTTAAACGGGTCCCACATAGACACATCATTTTTTTATAATTTTTTTAATAATCATACATAATAGGTACGCAATCATTCTAGTGGAGACTCTATAATAAAAGGTTTATATGTGTCCTACCAATAACTATTTATTAAGACACTATTATCTATTTTATAATATTAAATTGCAATTGAAAAACAATAATACAATGACAATGATCATTTTAAGAAAAAGTAATGTGTGGTCCACTTAAGCATTGAGGTTTTAAGTGAGACCCTAGGTCTTAGAAGACCCTAAAAAACAAATTCCACATTGGAGGTATCTATTATGTACCGGATCTTAAATGGTAAAAATCTCACAAATATGGATGCTCTTAAAGAATTCACAATGGAGACTCTCATCTTTGAGGTCTTAAATAGGTCCCACATTGACACTTCACTTTTTAATAATTTTTTAATAATAGTACCTAATAGGTACTAAACCACTCCAATGGAGACCCTCTAACAAAAGGTCTAATTGAGTCCCGCCAATATTATTTATTTAATAGACTATCTATTTTAATACATTTTTTAATTATTATTGTAATAAAGGCTTAATTGCACTTTTGACCCCTATCTTTCCAAATGTTGCGATTTTGGCCCCCTAACTAATTAAAATACAAAACAGCCTCCTATGTAATGGATCTTTGACAATTTTGGCCTCCGAGACACTTTTGACTTAGTCTTCGCTGACGTGACACCCACATCCCTTAAGTGAGGTGCCACGTGTCGACCATTGTGAATGCTCCTAAAAGACTAAAGTTGCGGGAGAAAAAACCTCAAACCGATGCTCGATATTTATAATAAATTTTTAATTCGTTCTTTTTCACACTATTCGTTTGAGACTCGGTCCACTCGGATGACTATCCACACAATTTGAGACCTCTCAACCATATTTTTCAATTCAAAATGCTTGAATATATATATTTGAGACCTTACAAAATATATTTGAGTATTTTTTTTTTCTCTCGCACTAAAATATATGATTAAACATACATGTAAAAAAATATATGAATTTGATATGTATATATACCCACACAAATAAACTCATTTGGTTTATTAATAAATATTCCAATGAGATGAAGAACTACAATATCCTAGATTACATAAACATCATCAGCCGCTGCTCACATGTGATAGGTGATTTTGGTTATAGAAAGTGATGTATGCTTTATATATTAATATTCTTGGATACAGACAGATTCTAGTATTTTTGTTGGAATGAAGAGACGGTGTCTGGAAACCTCCATCAAATTCATCTTTTTGTTATCCTAACCTTCAAACCATTCTTCATTAGAAGTACAATTGAATGACTTAATATAGGAACATGACCATCCACTACTTGAACACAATATTTGCTCAAAATAGCAATTGCTATCATTTTAACTTGAATGAAGGACAAGTCCTTTCCCAAACAAGTCCTTGGTCCAGCATTAAAACTAAAGAACTTATAAGACGGTTCATGAACAATGCTACCTCTCTCAGATATCCATCTCTCTGGCTTGAACTCCAAGCAATCTTCTCCCCATATCTCTTCAAATCTCCCCATTGAATACAAAGAAAATAATATAATTGTATTTGGATTAATAATATGACCACTTGGAAGTACATCACCTTTAATTGCTTTCTTGCGCTCAAAGGGTATAGGAGGAAAAAGCCTTATAGCCTCACATATAGCACCATGAAGATAAACTAGCTTCTTCACTTCATCAACCCCTAACTTCTTTTGATCAATATTAATGGTTCCAAAATGTTCTTTAATCTCTTCAAGAATCTTGGTTTCTACTAAAGGATGTGTAGCAACGAGATAAAATAACCATGTAAGCGCTGAAGTTATAGTATCTCTTCCGGCTACAAAGAGATTGAAAGCAGCATCTCTTAGAAACTTGTCGTCATGTTGTACTACTTGTGATCCCTTCTCTTCATTCATCAAAGTGGTTAACAAATCACCCATTTCATCAATATTTTTGGTACCTTTCCTTAGCTCCACTCTTTTGGACTCTATATTTGAATATATAAATTGATCAAATTCTTTGCATGCTTTGGTCATCTTTTTCTCTTGACCAACTTGAAGTAATTGTTGCAACCTCCAAACACTTCTTGGCACAACATGCCTATAGAATATGCATTCTTCAATTTGGTCAAAAGCCTTCTCACAAGCAACGTCTGGGAAGTCAATGGAAAGACAGTTAGGATCGCATCCAAGAACTACAGAACAAATGTTATCAAATGTGAAGCGATTGAAGACATCTTGTAAATCAACCACTGACCCTTGTTGTTGTACATGGTCCAACAAAGGAATCAAACTTCTCTCCAACTTGTTTTGAATGATTTTCTCTTGAAACAATTCAAAGCTTCTTTGTTTAAAAATAGAGTGAAGAAGAGACCTATTATATTTCCATGTCTTTGAATCAGCGTTGAATATTCCATCTCCAAAGGCTTCAAATATCTCATGAAATTCATGACCCTTCACATAATTGTCAAAACGCTTGCTCATTATGTGATGCACATTCATGGGGTCACTAGTGATGAAATAATTCATTTTGGTAAACCAAGGTCCCATGAACTCACCACTACCTCTATGTTGCTTCAATAACGCAGCTAAGAAATCATGAATATTCCACAAGTTCCAAAGGAGTGATGGTAACATGCCAAGAAAAGTATAATCTATCAAGATGGGATATTTGCAACATCGTCTTCTATGGATTTGGAAGATGATGCATAGGAAGGAAAAGATTGCACAAGCTATTGTTGTATAAACAAACATGGTCATTGTAAATCAATAAAAGCCTTAATTGAATATATATGATTTTAGATGTGTTTGGGCTTGTCTTTTATATATATAAGATTGAATGAAGAAATTTTCTAGTTTCTTACGCAACATATTGTGCATCAAATGGTCCTTTGGAGTGATAAGGTAGATATTTTTCTTTATTAAATTTTTTAACCAATTTAATAAAGACCGACAAGAACAAATGAAAATTCAAAATGTGACTATAACATGTATCTATTTTTTATTTTTTTAGTATTATCCTTTCTTTAAATGAATGACATTACACACTACATACATTACTTCTCTTCTAGCAAGGTTTGGTCAGAACTTAACAAATGTTCTAAGATCATGGCACTTGTTAGCATAACCTTTATAAAAAACTTAAGAAAATATAATCTTGACATAAGCAAAAGCACAACCATCCAAAAAAAAAGGTTTTTTTTAGATTACTTTTGAAAAATGGTGGGTAATTTACCTACCAACTAATCATAATGCGCAATTTATTGGTGGGGTCAAGATAGTTTATGAATACCTAAAAAGATGAATGTTTATTGGTTGGGGTAAATTATCCACCATTTTTCCATGGGTACCTTAATTGTCAAAAAAAAAAAAATGACTTACAGATTTAACGTGATTTTGGACACTTAATACCTATAGCCACACTTTCAAAACAAAATATTTTACTACCTTCCTTTCCTTTTTGATTGACGGTTTAAAGTGGTATCAAACTTTGTTACTCTTGATAAACCTATTTTTCTTTTGTGCTATATTTAACTATTTATTATCTTATTTTACATTTTTTTCTTTGCAATAAATAATTAAGGATGATTTAGCTCTCAAAAAAAAAACTAATGATGATTTAGAGAATACAATATTTAATATTACATTGAACTATGAACACCAAAAATTAAAAGGATTTTTTTTTTTTTTTTTTTTTAAAAAATTGACTCTAAAAAAAGTGTAGAGCGAATATTAGTCAACTTGAAATTTTACATTGAAAAAATTGCAAATCTTACACATTTTTGCACACAAAAATTGTAAATCCTTTAAAAGACACATAACTAGCTAGCCAAACTTCCAATACACTTAAAAGATTAGAGTTCTTGCGGTGAAGAAAACCAAAACCAACTTAATATTTAAAATGTGCATTTCCTTCTTTCTTTTACTTATTTATAACATACTTAAGAGATTTGAATCTAGTTTCACTTTTGTTTCTCATTATAACTTCAGTGATAAGGAGCTTCGGGGAATACCAAATTTGATTTTTAAGAGGAATAACGTTTGGCCAGTGCGCATGCCTCTATGCATGAGTTGGATTAGTCATCTATCTTTGATGGGTCGAAAACCCGTGTCAAAGCAAAAAATAATAATAATTAAGGACAGAGGGTTGGGCGTTAAGCCATTCCATAATAATGCATTTCTTTATTTAATATATAATGTTGTAATCTAATTTTATATCATCTACATATGACATGTATTGTTAACTTATCTGTAAGTTTTCCTTAAAAAGAAAAAAATGATCTGTAAGTTGTTGCAAAGTATGGCCGACGTCAATTTTAATTAAATTTTCGTGGCCCCAAAAAATTAATTGGCCTCTAAAACAGGATTTTGTTTCTGCAATCATTTAATTATTTTTTGGTTTCAAGTTTCATTTGTTTTAATTTGTGGGAGTTTTTTATTTAAAGTTAAATATTAAAAAAAAAAAAAATCAGTAAAAAGTAAACAAGGGAAATATTTGATATTATAAAAAATTTAATATATATTTTCATATAGAAATATTACGATGCTTATTAAGAAATATAGAAGTATTCTCAATTTTGATTTCGTATTTTAGCATGTATTCTTTAACGTATCAATCATGCCAAAATTTGTTAATAAATGTAACGTAGCAATCAGGCCACATAGCCACATACATTGTCGGGTAACCAGTCCAAATTTTGTATTCTGACCAAACTCCAAAAATTGTACAATTTTCGAGAAAACTCTAAATTTTATGAGTTTTTTAAAACAAAAACTTTCCTAATAAGTACTCCCTCCGTCCTAATTTATAAGCAAAAAACACTAATTCACATTTATTAAAAAAACTAATACTTAGTTATTTGAGGTATAATTTTTTGTGTTCTCCTTAGAATAAGTTTCATGGAAAGATGTATAAATAATTTTCATTGGTTAAAAATTATAGAGAAAATAAAAAGGAGAACAAATTGAATGCAATTTGCATTTAATTTTACATCGGAAAATATGATTTGTTTGAAAAAACATAATAATAGCATAAAAGTTGGTCTTTTTTGCTTATATTTTGAGATAAAGAATTTGAAATTTTTTTGCTTATATTTTAGGACGGAGGGAGTAATAGATCCGTCCCTTTTAATTGTCACATTTTGACATTTTACATAAACCAAGACAATCAGCAATTGATACTACTTTTGATGCAATAAACTATACTTTTACTATAATGATCTTATTCATTTAATATCTCATTTCATATATTTCTCTCTCCGCAATAAATAAATAATGACAATATTGGTAAAACAACATTTAAAATTGCATTGAACTTTGAAAGTGACAGTTAAATATGAACAAAAAATTTCTCCAAAAGTGACACTTAAAAATGAACGGAGAGAGTATTTTTTTGCTAAAAAACTTTATAAAATTCACAATAATTACGCAAAGAGATTTAGTTTGTGTGAACCGAAAATAAATTGGATCTAGAGAAAACTGTGATGAAACCAATTGGATCTTTGTTATTATATACATGGAGGAGTGTTAGCAACACTCTCTCTAACACTTACTATTTTATTGGATAAAATCAATGTAGGACCTACCCTTTGAAAATGGAATCCACATAAAGTGCTGGGACATACATTGATTTTACCCAATAAAAAAGTGGGTGCTAGAGAGAGTGCTCAAAAAAGAATGTTGTTAGCATTCCTCTATATACATGACAAGGATTAATACCTTAATTGTATTATGTTGCTCTAGTTTGATGGACATCAATTTTAATCAATTTTTCGTGCCTTGTTATAGCACATGATATTAGAAACGACAATAGGACGTCGAGTGGGGCGAGTTTTGCTTTTCTCATCCCCATATCATACTCTCATATACTCAACTGGAATGAGAAATCAAATCTTATCTCCGTCCCGACGGGTTTGAGTATCCCCGCCCCATCCCAATCCCCATCCCCACAATGAATATTTTCTTAATAAAAAAAAGTATATTTCAGCCACGTGCGCAATGTTGTAATGCATTATTCAACAAACCGATGATGACGATCAATGACTATATACGGTGATGGAGAAGAGAGACAGAGGGTGTCAGATGTGGAATGAGAAGAGAGAGAACTAAAAGAAGTGGGTATCGTCTGATAGATTGAGACTCATTGTGTGTGTGAAATGATTTAGGATTTAGATTTCTATTTATATAAAAGGATAATAAGTTGACTTTTTACATTCATGATGAGTTTGGGTATGAATACAGGGTTGATATTTTGAAAGTATGTATCGAGACAAATCGAACAACATCTAACATCTATATTTATATATTAATTAAAAATATGGTTGATCGTACCTGATCAGAAGGTGACTACCGACGCGATGCTTGATGGTGGTTGTATATGCTTGCTATTGACTAGAACGGCGGGGGGTTGTATACCTGCTGACACTCTGACGCTCAAATCAGTATTGAATGAGAATGGGGGTAGAGAGAATTAAGAGATTCTAATATTGGGGACTGCTAAGAATCCCCTTTATATAATGTGGAGGTTGTAGGGCCGTTGTTTGGCACACATGGTGTTCGACGGTTGTGATACCGTAGGAATCATAATTTCCGAGAAAGAGATTCGCACGCACGTTTGGAGACATTACAATCATTTGAACGGGTCTCCAGTGTGCTACGAGCACCTCCCTCGTCCAGAGGGGTTGTGCTGCGAGTAAGCTACCTAAATGCTAGATTCGGGTTTGTTTAGTTATTGAGTCTAAGTTAATGGGCCTTTGAGCACTTGCTCGGTCAAGAACAATGGTCAAGTAAAAAACATGATTAATGTAGATTATAAAATTGTACGACATCTTTAAAATAAAAAAAATAAAATTGTACTGCATGTATTTTGAAACAACAAATAATAAGAAAAAACAAGAAACCACTTTTCCTACCACACATCATCTTGTTTTGTCAAAAAAAAAAAAACATTTTAACCCAAACTTTTATACCATGTCATCTCCAACCTGCTACATCTTCGTGGGAAAGTATTCTTCTTCTCATGCAGTTCCCGCCATGCAGCACCACCTTCCAAACTGTTGATGAAGCTCAAGCGAGAATACATATTATGGCTTCTTGAAACGAAGCAAAATAGGTGAGAATCTAAAGGTATAATATATATTTATACCTTGGATATTGTTTCCTTTTTCAGAATGCAATATAAACATATCAAATCTTGAATATCTTCAATTTATATTGCTCTTGATTCATTTTAAAAATATAATAAAACCACTATCCGAATGTATATATAAAAACAATTCGTTGATAAAAAAAAAATATGCACCCTAGGTAGGGTTTCAATCGATAGATAGACGTGTTTTAACCCTACTGACTACAATTGCTTCATTAGCTTCCATGGAGATGAGGCAACCAATCAATCCTCTAGGTTTGTTTTATCTGTTACCGCTCAAATTGATGTTGGAAATCTTGTACAGGCTCGCCGTGAAGTCACTCTTGACACTCAAGTGTGTCTGCAAGCCCTTGAATTCCATTATTTCCGATCCTAAATTCGCCAAAGATCACTTTCGCTTGTCAAAGACCCGTCATTACCACCTCCTCATATGCCCGTGGGATTTTCGTAATGAAAAGGGGTTCGTTCTCTTTGATTCCCAACTTCCCTCCGTTTTAAACAACACAACTAGCACCATCACGGAGACGATGCTCAATTTCCCTCTAAACCCTTGTGGCACTTTTCGTGTTTTCATAGCCGCCTCTTGTGATGGCATCATCTGTTTTGAAACGCGGTGTGTCAATGACAACCATGGTAATCTTGTATTTTGGAACATTTTTACTAGGAAGTTCAAGATATTGCCACCTTTGGAAAATCTACCTTATAGTTCATTTGATGTTGTATACAGTATCGGGTATGATTATTTCACCGATAGTTATAAGGTAGTTGCCATTTCGTTCAAACAAATCGATAATTCTTGCGAAACTGAAGTTAGGGTTCTTACTTTAGGTACCAACTCTTGGAGTACGATTCCATGCTTACCTTCTCAACTACTCATGGGTGAACTCGAAGTTTCTCCAGGAAAATTTGTAAGTGGAACCATTAATTGGGTCATACTAGATAAAAAGAACAACAATTCATGGGTCATTCTTTCTCTTGATTTAGAAAAAGAGTATTATCAAGAGATTTCGCAGCCTGATTATGGTCTAGATGAACCTCTGCTTGAATTCCACTTGGAGGTTTCTAGGGATTGCTTATGCATCCTTGCTCAGACTAAAACTTTTATGGGCGTTTGGGTTATGAAGAATTATGGAAATAAAGATTCTTGGACTAAATTGTTCAATATTTCTTTCGCGACGGAATTTGGTCATGCTGATTCCATCAATCAATTTTATATTTTTGAAGAGGATGACCAATTGATTTTGAACTTCTTTGATCAGGTATATGTTTACAATTACAAGAATCACACTACAAAGACTCCTAACATTCAATGCCTCCTTTCAACTTCATTCATCTCTAATGTCTACGTTGAGAGTCTCATATCACCTTGACCTATGTATCTTTTCTATGTTGCTCTCAAAGGTTTTTTTCCTCTTTCTTGTCATTTATTTTACGTTGGTTCGATAGTTTTGGTGCTGACTTTATATTTCCATATTAGCTAGTGGTCAATGTAATAATAACTTTAGAAATTTCTCTTAAGAGTTTCATGTGCTCATTTTTCTGATTCACTTTTTCGATGTTTCTAGTGTCTCTTTGTTGAATAAATTGATTATCTACGAAAAATATTTATTGGATGCTTGTGCAAAACAACTATCCTAGAAAACAAGATTATTTTGATGGAACTATATCCTAGTAATTAAGATTTGGTTAGGCAATAAAAACTAGTTTCTTAATGGGAAATATAAATTTATCATTCTCTTTCTCCAAGAGAGATCTGTTGTACACTACGTGATAAAGATTTGTTTTGTTTTTATGTTTAAAACACATAAGTAGAATAATTAGTTGTCTTATTAGTTGTTTTCATGTGCTTAATCCTTTAGATGTACTCTTATATTGCATGTTTGGAGTTCTTAATGCTAGCAGGCTCCTCTTCACAAAATAATAATCACAGAATGATATCATCATGAAGAAATGATATTTTGCGGACACATTTTATAAAAATGAAGAAATGGTATCATCATGCCAGAGACCTATGTGTGTCAAACACCAGGAAACGCTTAATGCCAGAGTAGTTCTAACGTTCATAGTACACAATTCATTTTAACAGATTCCATAGAGCTGGAAACAATGATTGTTGTTTAAGCATAAGCTATTGCTTTTATTTGCATTGGTTCCCTTAGTTTTCCTGGTGTAAGTTATTGCTTTTATTTGCAATGAAGAACTTCAAGTTCTTGACGTATGGTTAGCTTATGCTAATAAATAAGATTGCAGAGAGAGGAGATTCCTAAATATCTACGTTTCTACAATTACTGTTTGGACAGCTCACTAAACAAGACCCAAGACCAAAGGAAAGAGGCAGGTGAAGTTGGGATGGTACGTAAAAATGGATAATACTTGAGTGACATTGTGGTTGGTGACATTGACCAACCACAATGTCACAAGTGTCTTTCTTCTTTCTCTTTCACAGTTTTTTTTTCTTTGTACATTTCACAATGTCATCAACCACAATGTCACCCAAGTGCTACCCCGTATTAATGAAATAGATCAAGATCGATGTTGTCATTCCCTCTGCGATATCTTCAATTATCGTTGGAAGGGATTCATGGGAATATCTATTGGTTAAGTAATTCATTTTAGTTAGAATTAGTTTTATCTTTGCTTAATAGTCTGTTTAGAAACTTGCATGTGAAGTAACTAACTATTGTTACTTGCACGTGAAGTTAAGAGTTTGTTATGGTTTGTTTCATTAGTTTGTTACATCACTTGATGTATATATAGCTTCATATACCTTGTAAATAAGTATTCCAATTCATTCAATAAATTTTACAAGTCTTTTACTCATATCTCTCTTTCTCTCTCAAAATCATAGAAACCCTAGAATCTCAATTCCATCTTCTTCAATTGGTCAATTACTGCAAAAAAAGATACACTATGAAGGTGGAGGCACAAGCTATGAAGGTGTTTGATAGCAAGAATAGGTTGATTCTGAAAGCTCCTATGTCAAAGCAAAGAACTTTCAAAATCAACATCAATGTTATTGAAGATAAATGTCTGCTATCAGAAGTTAAGAGTTAAAACTGGTTATGGCATCAAAGATATGGGCATATCAATTTCAGGGACTTGAATATGTTCAGTGAGAAGAAAATGGTGCAAGGTTTACCAAAGATAAAGCTGCCTAATGAAGTATGTGATATGTGTGAAGTTCATACAATACAATAGTACCATTCAATGCAACCAGAAAACTTGAGGTAATTCATTCTGATGTATGTGGACCCTTTGAAGTGAAATCAGTAGGAGGAAATAGATACTTTGTGACATTCATAGATGAATTTACTAGAAAGTTATGGATCTTGTTGGCTAAGAAAGATGAAGTATTTGGTGTGTTTAAGAAGTTTAGATTGCTAGTTCAAAATGAAAGTGGTGAAATGATTAGCAGGCTAAGAACTGATGGAGGGGGTGAGTATACTTCCAATGAGTTCAATGATTTTTGCTAATCAAATGGCATAAATCATGAAGTCACTACACCATACATACCTCAACACAATGGAATCTCAGAGAGGAAAAATAAAACATTGGTAAATATGATAAGAAGTATGTTGAAGCAAAAGCAGATGCCTCATTATTTGTGGCGAGAAGCAACTGCTACTGCAGCATATCTTATCAATAGAAGTCCCACAAAGAAGTTGCAAGACAAAACACCAGAAGAAGCATGGTGTGGAGTAAAACCAAGTGTTCAGCATCTGAAGGTTTTTGGCTCATTGTGTTTCAGACATGTACCTGATCAACTGAGGAGAAAATTAGATGATAAATCTCATGTAATGATTATGGTGGGATATCACTCAACTGGTGCCTACAAACTATATGATCCAAATAGTAAGAAAGTGGTATTCAAAAAAGATGTGAAGTTTGATGAAAGAAAGTGCTAGAACTGGAAAGACAGGGCATCAAATAATCTTGACATTCACCTCTATCTATCTGATTTAGAAACAGAAGATGTTGAGACTGAAGAACAAGAAGAAATAGTTGGTGATATAAATGAAGGAGGTGCAGGTGTTGTTAATAGGCCAACAAGGAATACTCAACCACCAAGTAGGTTGAGAGACTATGAGAGGTTTCCTGATCAAGCAGTCACAAGTGAAGGTGATTTTGTGCAGCTGGCAATGCTTGCTGAAGCTGAACTAGTGTCTTTTGAGGAAGCTCTCAAACAAAATCATTGGAAGAAAGCAATGATTGAAGAATTAGACTCTATAGAGAAGAATGATACTTGGAGATTAGTTTAACTACCTACTGATAAAAAATGTATTTATGTCAAGTGGGTTTTCAAAACAAAACTGAAGCCAGATGGTCAAGTTGCAAAATACAAGGCCAAGTTAGTTGCAAGAGGATTCCTACAGAAGTATGGTCAAGATTACGATGAAGTTGGGAATGGCTGAAGCATCTAACTAAATGAATTAAGGAGGTGTATTGATTAAGTAATTCATTTTAGTTAGAATTAGTTTTATCTTTGCTTAATAGTTTGTTTAGAAACTTGCATGTGAAGTAACTAACTATTGTTACTTGCACGTGAAGGTAAGAGTTCGTTATGGTTTGTTTCACTAGTTTGTTACATCACTTGATGTATATATAGCTTCATATACCTTGTAAATAAGTATTCCAATTCATTCAATAAATTTTACAAGTCTTTTACTCATATCTCTCTTTCTCTCTCAAAACCATATAAACCTTAGAATCTCAATTCCATCTTCTTCAATTGAACACAGTTTTAAATGTTGGTTTCATTCAATTTTCATACATTGTTCTATCAACATCAATATAGCAGTTGGTGTTTTTCTTTTACTAATTCTCTCGTATTTTCACACATTCACAAAATTGGTCCCTCCATTTTAAAATCATTCAGTTTTGATTCTTCTATCAAATTTGCAAATAACATGAATGCATTAAGCTCAATAGAATGAAAATCGGGTTTGAAATTGGTGCAGAACTTTTAAAATGAAGGTACCAATTTACAAATAAAGTACTACAAAAATTGGATGCATACGACATGATGATGTGGAGTAATTGACACTTATGAAATTATAAGAAAGCCAAATAAAAACTTATGTTTCAACTTCATTTTTACTATTTTTAAAGTACAAAAATTTTACAGAAGAATCAAAACCGGATGATTTTGAAATGCAAGACCAATTTCTTGACTTACTAAATATAGGTGACTAAAATTGTAATTAAACCCTTATTTTAAATTACATTAGTTAGTTTTTTTTTTCTTTCTTTCTTTTTAAAAAAACTGTAGTTAATGAAGTTGTTAGATGTGTTGAAATTAGAGCTCTCAAAAAGGTTTATCCAACCTTAAATGGGTTGGCTCCAACGAGCTTTGGACTTTATCGAACCGGAACAAAAAACTTTGTTTTAATAAGAGCTCTAAAAAAAGTAAAAATGCTCCTTCAATTGCTCATAGAGACCTCAAAATGCCAAAAATACACCTGACAAGTCTTAATTCCTGCCCGTTTGTGATCGTAAGATAACTCCGGATCGCTACCTTTTAGATTGGCTTCGCATTTAACCGATTTAACAAAATATCCATATTTCTGATCACATGTTTGTTTCGAATAGCAAAATATGAAATTTTAGAACTGTTAACGTGTAACAGATCTAAAACACATTAATTCAATTTATTTTTAATAGATTATAATTTTCTTTAAGAGCAATCAACATTACATGCTTAAAGAGAAATTTTCTTTGCAAAAACAGCAATCAACATTCAATTGAGGTTTTATTTAAGATTGTGGAGTTTTTTCTCCACTCAATTGAGGCTTTACAGTCTATTTTCTCCACACAAACAAGATTGTGGAGTTTTTTTTTTTTTTTTTTTGGCATGAAGGTTTTATTTAAAATTTCCTTTTTCAAAAAAGAAAAATGGAAACTTGACACAAAACTTTTAACTTAATATTAACAGCGTATCATTATCCCTATTTCTCTTTTTTTTCCTCCTTTTTTCTTTGTCATTTCTTTCCCTCTTCCTATTTTATTTTATTTTATTTTTGTTTTTAGAAATTGACCCCAAATTGTGATAGCTGAGTTAATAAATCTTAATTTATTGAATTAAGTGTGTGTTTGATTCAGCTTTGGATATAATTGTGATAGCTGAGTTAATAAATCTTAATCATTAAATTTGGTTCATCAAATTAAATTACAAAGCAAAAAGAAGCAGAATTGATAAAAGGCAATAAAGGAAATAACAGGTTGTAACTTGTAATAATCAAAATAGAAAATTTAATGTAAAATTGAGTCTAGAAAAGTTAGAAGTTAGGATTTGTAGCTTTAAGGATAATTGCTTTTGGATGATAGAATCAATTCTTAAAAGTCAAACCAAACACCATTAAAAACTCAATTTTTCACTTTTGAAGATTGTAGAATCATTTCTTAGTGCTAAAAAGCCAAACCAAACATGCTCTAAATCAGCAAACAATATTCGAGTAACTTCTAACACCAACTACTCAATTAAGATGGCTTATCAACATACATGTTTTCAACTTCCACACACAATAAGGTAGTGCTCTTAATTTACATGATGAAAAATAAATTGAGTTGAATGTAAAAAAGGGTGTGAGAAGAAACGATACATTCATGGATGATGAAATATACTGAAATTGTGCTCGTGGCCAATCTTTTTTATTTAGATTTTTTGTAGCCACGAAAATTTGATTTAAATTGATCTCCACCAAACTTGTGCAAGAGCTTACAATTATTCATGTCAATGATATACAAATTTATTTTGAATCAAATATTCTTCCACTAAAATATCATCCACGTACCACAACAATTTGAATGTGAGACTTAACTCACATCACACTTACCATAACACAACTCAAATACCAAACACTAAAATAACTAAAACCTAAATGAAACCATTTTTCTAATCACCACCTAATCTCAATATTTTGCATAATAAATCAGCTAAGAAATCTATGAGAAACTACATTTAATGTTTGACACTCCTTAATTGGATTACATCAAATGGAAGAAACCTATCAAAAAGAAGAAAAAACTAATCACCACTATAGACAAAAGACTTCACACCCACCATCATTAAATATGATTGACACACCTTTAGGATAATCATATCCAACAAATCAATTTTCATTGCTCTATCATTAAAATATACTCGATCCGTTCCTTTTTAAGTGTCACTTTTGGAGAAAATTTTTGTTACTATTTAACTGTCATTTTCAAAATTCAATGCAACATTAAATGTTGTTTTTACCAATATTGTCATTAATTATTTATTGCGGAGAGAGAAATATATGAAATGAAATATTAAATGAAGAAAATCATTATAGTAAAAGTATAGCTTATTGCATCAAAAGTAAGATCAATTGTTGATTGTCTTGGTTTGTGTAAAATATCAAAATGTGACAATTAAAAAGAAACGGAGGTAGTATATAGTATAAAAAAGGTATGAATATTATTATTATTGTAGAAACAAGTAGACACCCCAACCAATTTGCTAATGAATGCCAAACTTTTGAGAATACCTGGTATGGAGTGTCAATACGTGGATACTTTAAATGGGATTGTTGCATGTTTGATCCTTGTGTTCAATATTAAATATTAGGATAAATTATATAATAAGTCTTTTAAGTTTGAAATTTATAATAGATTGTTCCTTAAATTATTTTGGTTACATCAAATTCCTTTAAATTTGATATTTGTAATAGATTGATCTTTAAGTTATTTTGGTCACACATAAGTCTTTTAAGTTTGTAAAAATATTTTCGATTTAGTCCTTATGCCACATCATCATTTTTGTAACGTTTGGTTAATAGAATGATTAAGTTGAAAATGTTTACAAACTTAAAGAACTTATTTGTGACCAAAACAACTTAAAAATCAATCTGTTACAAACCTTAAACTTAAAGGACTTCTGTTTAACCAAAATAATTTAAAGAATCATCTATTACAAACTTAAAACTTAAAGGATCCCTGGTGTAATTTAACCTAATAAAATTTTAACTCAAACGTACATTTTTCTCTTGAGAATGGATGATTAATTCCCCTATTTAAAATTAAAAACAAGAAAATATCATAATTTCTTAGATATTATTACTATTGCAACCCAAACACAACTAATAACATCACACTAAGTTTAAAATATACACAACCAACAAGAAAAAATTGAGTAAAGATGTTCTCCATTTGTTTAAAATAAATGAATAATGTCATTTGGTTAGAGATAGATATAGAAAAATATGTAGTTGACCCTACCAGTCTCACCATTGTTAATTATTTTCAAACTTCTGTTTTTTATCTCTCCAGATGAGAGAAATGAAGAGACTAATAAATGGAGAGGATTTTAACTCGAAATAATTAGGGTGATGATATTTGTATAACCATTTTTGTGAAAACTTTTAAGACAATTTCTTTTTCTCTCTTCTTATTGATAAAAAATAATGGAGAGAGAAAAAGAAGAGAGAGATAGTAATAATACAGTATAAATATAAGAAAGAAAGTTGTTCGAAAATTATAACAAAATAATTGTATATATTTTATTTCTCGAAGAATTAATAATGGTTTCTATAGGTATAACTAATCTCTTCCATCAATTTTCTCTTTTTGTGATCCTAACCTTCAAACCATTTTTCATTAGAAGTACAATTGAATGGATTAAAGTAGGAGCTTGACCTTCCACCGATAGGACAGGAAAGTTGCACAAAATTGCAATTGCTATCATTTTAATTTGGCTTATTGATGTGTTTAGCCCTTGCAATTAGGCGGCATTTAAAAATTCGTCCCTGTAATTGCTAATCCTGGCATTTTAACCCTGCAATTGTTAATCGTTTAAAATTTCGTCCCTCTCCCCACTTAATCACTGCCACGCCACATGAAATTCCAAATTTACCCCTAGGGCAAAATTGGAATTTCATGTGTGACAGTGATTGTCACGTCATCAAATTAGTGACGTGGCAGTGATTAATTTGGTCCAAGGACCAAATTTTAAACGATTAACAATTGCAGGGTTAAAATGCCAGGATTAACAATTACAGGGACGAATTTTTAAATGCCGCCTAATTGCAAGGGCTAAACACATCAATAAGCCTTTTAATTTTAATGAAGTACAAGTCCTTTCCCATGCAAGTCCTATGCTCTATACTACAACACTTGTAGAAAATCAAAAACTATGTAATATTCATTTAATAGTAATATATTTCTCACTATTTAGCATAATCATCCAACAGGTACGACATATATATTTATAAACCAAATATCACATAATAGTACCTGCTCCCACGTGGTATATTAATTAGAGGTTTATTTGCAAGTACTACTTGAGAAGTAAAAAAAATAAAAAATATATCACATAATAGTGAACATTTAAAATTTGTGTCAACCTGCATGCATAAAAGTTTTATTGCAAAGTACTACTTCCAAGTTACATACAAGAAGCTTCCACAGTACAGTATACTCCCACATGTTTCAGTGGTTTGACTTAAAACCCTAAATTTGCAAATATTCAGTCCAAACCAAAATGTCATTGGATTCTCTCGTTTTAAATAGTAACCAAAGTACTCCAAATTTCAACCAAACATGATTTTCTAATTAAGAGTGCTCTCTCTGTTTTATTTTTCCTTCGATAAATAGTTTTTTTTTTTTTTTTTTTTTTTAAGATTCATTGAATTATTATTATTTTTTAAAAAAATGAATGTCTAAAACGTCGGTTGATATTTTGATAGGGAATACTCTATTCGTAATACTCCATCCGTCTTATAACAAGTGTCCTCTATGAAATTGATCCCCTTATTTTATGATTTGATAATTTCGATCACTATCAAATATTTGCAAAACAATGATATTTTAAAGTAAGAAGACCAAATTTGTAAAATGATAAAAATAATGAGACTGAAATTCCAATCAAAAGTATATATATAAAGTAAGGTTTTTTATGTCACATGTCACTTTCACGTTTATTCTCAATATTTTTAACATTTTTCTATATTTCAAAACTAATATATTTTATTTGACATAAATATTTCAACAAACTTTTGATCTTATCCTCTAAATATTTTATTTCATTTTTTTATTGATTTTCTATTATTTTATGTTGCAAAAATATCTCAACAAACAACATACAATACTTTCTTTTTTGGTGGTGGCTGGGGTTCAAACCCCAGTGCATATATTATGCATTGTCCATACCAACTGAGTTAAGCTCACAAAAGACAACATATAATACTTTCAATACTATCCATCAAATTTTCACTTTATTTTTTATTTTTATTTTAGAGAAAGAAGCTTCAGTCAGTTACTATCTAATCTTTTAGCACCATCATATTCAATCTATTTTTCTTTGAGGAAAAAAAAAACTTCGGTTAGTTTTTTTTTTATATTATTTTTTAGCAACATATTCTAATGCAAATATTTCAATACTATCCATCAAATTTTCACTTTATTTTTTATTTTATTTTTTAGAAAAAGAAGCTTCAATTAATTACTATCTAATCTTTTAGCATCATATTCAATCTGTTTTTCGTTGAGGAAAAACAAAAGCTTCGGTTAGTTTTTTTTATATCATCTTTTAGCAACATATTCTAATGCAAATATTAACAATAAATGAAGAAGACTTTGTTAATCACTTATTCACATATATTTGGAGCACAAACCGAAACTCAAACCTTCTTTTGGTTAAGTAGCATAGTGGCTAGAGCTCACATATTTTAAATATGGAGAAGTGGGGTGTCTGGAGTTCGAACCTCGGCTCCTGCATATAATATGCAATATCCCTACCAACTGAGTTAAGCTCACATGGATATATCAACAACTTTTTTTTTGTCTTAGATGAAGTGTTAATCCACTGAAATTAAACTCACATATAACTGTGAGGTTCCGGGTTCGAACCCGTGTCACGATGTTCGGCCTTGCAATTTTGGCATTTGCCAGATGAGCTAAGACTTCTAGACATATAAACCACTTTCTAATGCTACTTTTTAATATAACATGTTTTCATCTTTTTGTTATTTTTATTTTTTGAATTTTGTAGGCAATTTTTCAATCAACATCTTAAAAAATTCTAATGATGTTTACTCACACTTACAATACTTTCATTCAATTTTGATTCCTAACTAACCAATAAATTTCATCATTCTGGTTTTAATTTTTCTTTTCCAAAAATTATGGCTACAAAATTTGACCTCATTGATTGCATAACCATGAATAGAAAATACAAATTATGAAGATTGAAAATTAGGATCATTAGAATGTGGAGATTTCAAAAATTTAAGGATCAAGACCATATTAATTTATTCGGTATGGTTTTTATGATTGAAAGAGTATGCATCAGTTCTATTTCTATATTAACTTTTACAAACTAACAAGATTTACATTATTTAATTTTTTTTATATGATTATTAATATTTACGGTTTTTATTTGTTATGTTTTATTATTGTTATTAGAACATTTGTATGCATAATCATTAAAAAAAAATTACTAACTTTTGTTGTTCCTAATATTAGAAGGGAGTAATATTCAATGCAACGTATGGAGCGACAAAGTTGCAATATATCAATCTTTTGATGCATAACTATGAATTGAAACAGACTTCCCATGAATACATACTAATTTTTAAAAATATGACCATTGTGAAGTCAGTTGATGATTTAATTGTTCCTTTTCATGCATTCAAGTTCACATCGTATGATGAAAGTTTTAATGTTAAAAATGAAGATTCGTATTTAATTGATAATTTTTAAAAAGGCTAATTTGTGTATCTATTATATATTTATTTGTTATTGTTTCCTGTTTTGAATTCTTAAAAAAACTCAATGTCACAAGTAGTGGCAAAGCTAGAAATAATTTTCTGAGTGAACCAATTTTTCTGATGTGTTTAAATTTACATTTTTAAATAATTAATTTGAATGATTATTTATTAATTTAAGGGTTAATAGTATTTTTCCCCTGTAAAATATGATATTTCTGGTTTACCCCCTTAAGAAATTTTTGGTTTGAAATTCGTCCTTGTAATTTTATTTCTTCCGAAATACCCCCTTAGGCCATATAACCGTACAAAATCGATGATCTGATAGGGGGTAAACTAAAATTTGCTCAAATTACTATGGGGTAAATCAAAATTTTCTCAAATTACAGGGGGCAAAATTTACCATGATGGTCAAAAAAAATAATTACAAGGACGAATTCTAAACCGAAAATTTCTTAGAATAGTAAACAAAAAATGAGCTATTTTACAGGAGGGAAACAAACTATTAACGCTTAATTTAATACTTCATACTGTCCTTATTATAAGAAACAATTGACTTTTTAGGTTCAATGAATAACTAATGTATCTCGTTATAAATATAGATTAGATACATCACTTACACAATGAACATAAAAAATCAATTGTTTTTTTATAAATAAGGACAGGAGGGAGTAAAACTCAATGTCATGACTCACAATTATTTTCCCAGAAACCCCAACAAAGGACGAAATTGATAATGTGCAACATAAATTATGTGTGTTTTTTTTTCTTCTTCCAAAACATAAAGAGTAATGTCATGAATACTCTCTTTTGAACATTCTCTCTAACGTAAAGGACGAAATTGAGTGTTACTAGCATTACTCAAACATAAATTATATGTTAAAATGGGCCCGAAAATACAGCTAAGCAATTTAAATCATTTTGCGGTACTATTATAGGTTGTTGTGACTTTATGATTCCTTCTGTAAGGAATTTGATTATACCAATCAATTCTCAACAAATAGGAAAGAGATAATGTTGAAGTGAAAAACATGTGGTAAATACTCGTGTTGGTAGATAGCTAACATCAAATGGGATCCACTCACTGATGATGGCACTGAAATGTGAAAATTGACTATCCTGTCGCATGGTATTGAAGTCAATTATTATTACGCTGAGATATAGAACTAGAAAATTCAATATCTATTAAATACATTAGTATACTCCGTACGTAATAAAATAATTTGAATAATGTTTTACTATGTACGATTGTGTATACACTTTGAGTTGGAAAGAGATAAGATGAATTGATAATTTGATATGATAGATTAATGATGTGATAAGAGAAAAAAATGTTAGAATTAAAATAAATGATAATTTAAATAACTAATAACACTGTTGAAAGTAATTACACAATCACCATTAAAAAAAATGTAATAAAATGATAGCTCATGAAGAGATTTGAAGATTCAGACAAATAAAAGATGGTGTAGTGAATGAGTATTGGAAAGACATAAGTGACCTTAATCATGAGTGAGAGAGGTGACCGTCCACGACACTATTAGTTGTTAATGCTTGATACATGTATTTCTGTTTAACTCGCGTTGATTAATCTTATTGAAAATATATTTTTTTAAAAACTTAAGTATGAATGAATATTTTACAACAAAAGATACAAAAAAAAATATTTGAATAATTACAAACTTTATTGATTTGTGCAAAACACCAAAATTCTTATGACCAAGAACTATGTGGAAAGGTAGGGATATCCAAATGTCATTTTTGTTACCATTAAACGTCTCAAGCAACACTATTGGCGAGCATAAACACACATAAAGTTACAACTCTATAAACTAACATATTAAAATTTATTCTTTTTGCTCATATGGTTGTGGTGGTCGAAGTTAAAGACATTTGAATGTAACAACCAGCGTTTTTGGTCACAAAGAATTGTCTCCAAGAGTAAATTGTCGATCGACTCAAAGTTAAGAAATGTTCTCATTTTTTTTCTCTTATCATTGTAACATTTTTTTTATTCTATTTTTTTTTTTGCACTTCTTGTGTTTAATTCCAATGTTTTAATTTATATAATTAGAAAATAATAATTTCTGTAAAAAAAATTAAGAAATGGTTATTAATATTGAAAAATTAAATGAGCCATTCCTTTTAGGATAATTTTTTTTACAAACGAGTTGACGAAGGGAGTACCGTTATATACTAAAAAAAAAGTTCAAATCTACGAATGGTAATTATATACGATGGTTAGGACACAATATTACTTACATATGAATAGGAGACAAACCGACAACAAGCTATGCCGCTATACATTTTTAGATGGCAAAATTAATCTTCGTAAACACAACATTCATGGACCTAGGAGAGATAACATTGCTATGCTTAATCATTTGGACTCTATGTAGAAGGTCATCAACCTCTAATGTTAGGAAACAAAAGTGTTAAAAACAAAGGTTATAAAAGCATGTTCATTGTCAGAACACGCTTTCTCATGTTTGGCCACTTTGCTTGACGAAGCTTTTAGGGCTGCCTGTCCTACCGTAAAAGCACCGACCCCTAAACCCACAAGTGGTGAAACTCCAGTCAAGTCCACACATGCATGTTTTGCTCCAACCCATCCATACACCATAACATCTGCATACCTAAGTGTCGATCTTCTATCTAGTGTGTCAGTCAAAAAGTTCACAAGGGCCTCCTTCTTCACTGATACTCCCGCCCGCCTGAATATATCAAAAAGTACATCCCTAACAAAGGCATGCATGTACTTTAAACCAGAAATCTCCTTACAATGAACGACATGCTCCCCAAAAGTATCCAGACACGCCTTACGTCAAAAAGGACACACCTCATCAAACATGACACAATCAACGCTAACTTTAAAAATAATTACATTATGGGTCATGCTAACTTGTGTCCTAAGGGCACAAGTTAAAGATCTAAAAAACGAATTAAAACATAAGTTTTGTATTGAAAAACTAAGTTTGTAACTTTTCAAAACATTGAATGCACAATTTTCAAAAATAAATTTCTACATTTGGCTTCTAAATTTGTGTCTTCCTTAAGGGCACAAGTTAGCATTTCCCATACATTATTCATGATGCAATATATAATTCGACCAATATTTTTGGAAATAACTATTTATTTTTTGGTAGGTTGAAATATATATAACTTTTTTAAAAAATAACTAATTTTTTGGTAGATTGAAAAATAACTTTATTTTTTGTACAAGAAAAATAACTAATTTAGTTGGTGCAATAGTTAACATATTTATCACCTGTCGGTCAAAAGGAGGAAAGACAGATGTAATAAAAAAAAAAATCCATGCTAATGCTATATAAAGGACAACCATATACTACACTAAATCATATCAAACAACATCAATAATTTACAATAGCCATGCTTAGTTATACATCAATAATTTATGCACTCTTCTTCTTCTTCCTATGCATCGTCTTCCAAATTCATCGTTGGAGACGTTGCAAATACCCAATTCTTACAGATTATCCAATTTTTGGCATGATAATACCATTATTGTGGAACTTGCCTCGAGTTCATGATTTCATAACTCAGCTGTTGAAAAAACAACATAGGAACACATGTGAGTTCATGGGACCTTGGTTTACCAGCATGAACTATTTGGTCACTAGTGACCCCATCAACTTGCATCACATGTTAAGCAAGTCTTTTGACAATTATGTTAAGGGTCATGAATATCATGAGATATTTGAAGCCTTTGGAGATGGAATATTCAACACTGATTCGGAGACATGGAAATACAATAGGTCTCTTTTTCACTCTATTTTGAAAATAAGAGATTTTGAAATGTTTCAAAAGAAAATCATTCAAAACAAGTTGGAGAAAAGTTTGATTCCTTTGTTGGACCATGTACAACAACAAGGCTCAGTGGTGGATTTACAAGATGTCTTCAATCGTTTCACATTCGACAACATTTGTTCCGTGGTTCTTGGATGTGATCCTAATTGTCTTTCCATTGATTTTCCCGATGTCGCGTGTGAGAAGGCTTTCAACCAAATCGAAGAGGGCATATTCTATAGACATAAAGTGCCTAAAAGTGTTTGGAAGTTGCAAAAATGGCTTCAAATTGGTGAAGAGAAAAATATGACCAAGGCATGCAAAACCTATGATCAATTTGTATATGCAAATATAAAGTCAAAGAGGGAAGAGCTAAGCAAATGTAGAAAAAATAATGAGATGGTTGATTTGCTAACAACTTTGATGAAAGAAGAAAAGGGGTCACAAGTAGTAATGCATGATGATAAGTTTTTGAGGGATGTTGCATTCAATCTCTTTGTAGCGGGGAGAGATACTATAACTTCAGCGCTTACATGGCTCTTCTATCTCATTGCTACACACCCTTTAGTGGAGGCTAAGATTCTTGAGGAGATTAAAGAAAATTTTGGGACCATCAATATTGAAAAGAAATTAGGGATTGATGAGTTGAAAAAGCTAGTTTATCTTCATGGTGCTATATGTGAAGCTCTAAGGCTTTTTCCTCCAATACCCTTTGAGAGAAAGCAAGCAATTAAAGGTGATATACTTCCAAGTGGCCATATTGTTAATCCTAATACAATAATACTATTTTTCTTGTATTCAATGGGGAGATTTGAAGAGATATGGGGAAAAGATTGTTTGGAGTTCAAGCCAGAGAGATGGATATCTGAGAGAGGAGGCATTGTTCATACACCATCTTACAAGTTTATTAGTTATAATGCTGGACCTAGAACTTGTTTGGGAAAGGACTTGTCCTTCATTCAAATTAAGATGACAACAATTGCTATTTTGAGCAAATATTGTGTCCAAGTAGTTGATGGTCATGTTCCTATCTTAAGCCATTCAATTGTACTTCTTATGAAGAATGGTTTGAAGGTTAGGATAACAAAAAGAGAAATTTGATGGAAAAGATCAATTTCATCTATAAAAAATCATTATTAATTGTCTCTTGTTTTTTGTGTGTATTATGTTATTAGTTTGTGTTTGGGTTGTAATAGTGTAATATCTAAGAAAATCTATTTTTTTTTCTTCTTGTTTTTAATTTTATTTATGGGAATGAATGATCCTTCTCAAATGAAAAAATAAGTTAGTTGGACCTTTACTATGAATATTTAATATATTAATTTGGTGGTTCCATTGTCTTTTTTGTCTTTTTGACTCAAGTGTTTTATTGGCAAACTTAAGGATATAGAACAATGAGTACACCAAATAAATCTGGATAAGTCCCAAACTCTTGGTATAATGTTGCGTCGACCAGTTGATGAAAATTAAAGCGTCCATGTATTAACACTACATAACCATTAGTTAAATAGTTAGTTATTTTTCATAATTTTGAGACTTTTTGAATTAAGTACGGTTTTAGTCTCCATAAAATTTATGAATTTCATTTTTAGCTATCATAAAGTATGGTTTTAAGTATGAATATGAAATATGCTTTGAACCAAATGGCTCATGGATTGCAACCTTTAGAACTCCAAATATTAATCACATCACATGTCTTGTTAACGGATGCCCTGGGACACTATTTAAGCATTCTAAATTATGAAAGTATTCTTTTAAAACTTAAAAGTTTCTAACTTCTAATGCACTGATTACAAAGACTTTTATAAAAAGTTACTATTTAAGGCCCTTAACCAATGTCCGGGGGCACTGATTAACATTTCCCATCACATAATAGTAACGAACGTGTAAAAGTTGGTTTTGTTTCAACTACTACTTGCAAGTTGTATACAAGTCCGACAATCGTATGTATTTAGATGAATGATATTTTGACAACCAATTTCCAACAACTTTTAAGGATAATTTTTTTCCTCTCTTTTATTGGACAATAACAATAGAGAGAGAAAGAAAGAGAGAGAATAAAAGAACAATAAGAGTATGAGAGAGAGTTGTCACAAAAGTTGTTAAAAAATGGATGTTCAAACATCATTACTCTTAACTGCTAGGGTTACAAAAATGATAACTTTCTAGGGTTATAGCCTCTATATATAACTCTTAACTGCTCAGAAAATAAAGTGAGAAAAATTTATTCTGTTTTTACCATACACACTTAATGGTATTTAAAACCAATAGTTAAAAACGGTTGAGCTGATCATAAAGGCACCATTGGCAAAATTCAAAGTGATTAAAGCTGCGACTGTTGCAAGAAATGCAATCCATGCATGCAATTTGTTGTATGTACTTATACAAACAATATTAAAATAGCCGTTCTAAAATATATGTCGTGTTTTTACAACGTGCATCTTTTATAAGATATTAAGATTTACTTTAATCATCTTTTTTAATTAAAATATAAATACAAATGTTAATATGTAAAATATTGTTCAATTTGTCTCGATAACTATTTTTAAAATGTTTAATTTTTATAATTTTTTTTAAATAATTAAATATATTAACAGTCAAAATTGTGCATTAGCACGTGTGAAAATGTTATTTGCGACGTATATTTTGAAACGGGCGGAATAATAATTTGAAACATGCCTTACAATGGGCCCTAACATAAGAAGTGGATCATTAGCTACTAAAAGAAGATTGTTTGAGTTGGAATGAGAAATTTGAAGTTGTCATTTAGACGAAGGTTAAATAAATTTTTCGTCTCTAAAAATAGGTGAATTTTGATTTTTATCTCTATAAAATAAAACTAGCTAGGTGTTTTCATACTCACAAGTTTTTATTTTATTTTGTGGTCCCTAATTACCAATTTATGTTTATATTAATGTCAATATTATGACTCTTTTATATTCAAGGACTCTTTTATATTCAAGATGTGTTCATATCAAGTTCATTTGTTATATTCAAGATATGTCAAATTCATATCCATTAAGGATAAAAAAAAAAAAAAACAAAAATGTTTGTGACGATGAAAACTTCATGTTTTATTTTTTAGGGATCAAAATCAAAATTCGTTATATTTTCAATGATGAAAAAGAATTTAATATAGAAAAAAAAAAATAGACATAGAATTATTATAAGGTAATAAACAACAAGAAATATTAGCATCAAATTAATAGAATTCTAAATACAATAGAATAGAGAATAAGTAAACTCATCGATTATTGACTGAGGCGTGCACGAAGCACTGGGCTTAAGAGTATTTCGCCACCCCGAATAGATTATCCGATGCGATAGGTCTCACAGCTAATACTCTCCAGGATACAATAATCACTTCTTGCTAGTATCGCACGTGAATTAGCAAGGTGTCACTAAACACTTTTGGATGCTCAAAGGAACTTAGTATTTATTTTAGGGTTAAATATGTTTTTGGTCCTATAAATATACCAACTTTTCGTTTTTGTCCCTCTAAAATTTTCCTTCAACTTTTGGTCCCTATACAATTTTCAATCACTACTTTTGATCCTTATTTTTAAGTAAATTTTTGTATTTTTTAATGAAATTGTGCAGAAAAGTGTAGCATATTGTAAAAATCTCTCCCAAAAAAATTCAGATTTTTTTAACAAAACATAAATTAAATATGAATTTTTAACCCTAAAAAATGTAAAAATTCATATTTAATTCATGTTGTTTAAAAATTCTAATTTTTTTTGAAGAGATTCTTATAATATTATAAATTTTTCTATAAACTTTCATTTAAACATATGAATTTTACATATGAGGTTACTTTAAAAGAGGGACCAAAAGTGAGGATGAAAAATTTTAGGGTGACTAAAAGTTGAAGAAATATTTTAGAGGAACTAAAACAAAACGTAGACATATTTATAGGGAGTAAAAACATATTTAACCCTTTATTTTTATATTTGTTATTAGAGATGAGAGTGAAATAAGAGAAGCAAGAAGTTACATGAGTCTGTGTATTCATTTCCACACTATATCCTCTCACCAACCCACCCACGTATTCTATTATATATCAGCAAGTAAAAGAAGTTGCTATCATATTTTTGTGAAAATAGAAACTGAAAATCCTATTAATTAGGATTGACCAATTAAAAGCCAACGTTATATTTGACCAAGCAAGAAAACGTGCATCAAACAATTACTAATAATGCAGTTAATTCTTTTAAAAGGTATTTAAAATAATATTACAACTTTAAAATAAATTATAATCTAAAATATCCAACATTTAATTCTACACATTAAAAAGATTGGTGTGTAAAGAATGTGGTTCTTCTTGATTCTCTATGAACGATGTCTCTTTGAACTACGACTCTCTTTTTTAAAAAAAAGGTCCTATTATGGATATAAGTTCTAAATCACAAATCATTTTTCGGTTCTATTATGGGTTGTTGACTCCATCTATAAGGAATTTAATTATGCCAATTATTTTTCAACAAATAGGCAACTAGCAAGTAAAAAAACATATCATGTTGGTCCCTATAGCTATATCAGATGGGATCCATTTTTTCATTGATAGTACTGAAATGAAATATCACCATTTTTGGCACGTCCAAAGTTGCATAGTAGCTAGCTAATTAATATCGGATGGGATTTCGTCTATTCGGTTCAAAAAAATACGGTATACTACAAATATTTATATAAAAATTACATAATCTTATAATAATAATAATTAGAAAATCTATTACAATGTATTTTTCCTTAATTACCCCAAACCATTCAATTGGCATCTCATCAAAACTTTAGTTATTTTGTCTAAAATTTACTTTTTCCAACCAAACTAACCTACCTTATCATTTGGCTATGCAAAATACAAACAAACCCAAATTATCGGTTTGCCTACATCAGTTCCTTAAGAAATTCTTCCATGGTCACAACCCCAATTGAAAAGCATTTGGGCACACTAAATAGAAAAATAAAAATAATATAATCACATCATTTAGTTTTATTCTTTTTTTTAATTATTAGATGTGAGTGCACTCAAATGTTTTTTATTTAGGGTTTTTGTCTATAGAAGAGTTTCTCAAGTTCCTTTTACACTACACAAACATTATATTTCTTTCCTTTGTGGCAAGACAATCACCTTTTCCTATTTCCTATGACTGACTTTTGAAAAGAAAATGGGAGCAAAATTTGAAATTCAAAATTGTCACATTCAAAATCCTTCTTTTAAATTCATTCACTTCCTCATTTCTAATTTACTTAACTTTCTTAGTTTGTGTTTGGGTTGTAATAGTGTAATATCTAAGAAAATATCTTTTTTTTCTTTCTTGTTTTTAATTTTAATTTATGGAAATGAATCATCCATTCTCAACCCTAATTAAAAAAATAAAAATTGGACAGACACAAATGAAAAGGAAGCAAAAGATATCATTTAGTTACGTCATTTATATTTTTATAATTTAATTATATAATTTGTATGTGCCCTTGATCTTTTTTAATTTGGGGTTGTCACGACAACATTTATTTGTTTGTATGCCAACTCCACGTCATATTCAATGTCATGTAGGGATGCTAACTCCACGTGACATTCAACATTTTGATGGTTTATAAGGGAGGAGTATGAATACTAAATAGAGGTGTACTGAGTGAATCATTCATTCCACAAAGTTGAGGCAATCTTTTTTTTTTTGTCAAATAGCTATGAAATAGGAGGTTCGACTCTCTTTTTAAAATAGGTCCCCTAAAATAAAAACATAACTTTTTTGTGTAGCTAAACTTCATTAAAAAATTAGAATTAGAAAGAACTTCTAAACATGAAACGAAATAAAAAAAAATTAAATGAAAGATATAGGTGAAATTTACCTGACGGTGTCGTTTTGATTTATCATTCCTCCGTTATGGGAAAAGGGAAACAAATTGTTTATGCGAAAAAGAAATGATTGTTGTGATTCTTTTTATTGAAATAGCTTTCGAAATTGACTGATTGAGTGATTATATAAATTGATGGTGGTTTGATAGCATCATATTTATGTCCAAAGGAGAATTAGTGTCTGGAAAAAATTCAAACATGTACCGGAAAAAGAAAAAGAAGTAACATATATTTTTTTATTTATTTAAGTGGGGTATGATATTAGACTTAATTTATTTTTTTGA
The DNA here is from genome assembly GCF_003473485.1 of Medicago truncatula. NCBI lineage: Eukaryota > Viridiplantae > Streptophyta > Magnoliopsida > Fabales > Fabaceae > Medicago > Medicago truncatula. Next base: position 358,328 of record NC_053047.1, on the reverse strand, counting down.
AGCCCATAGGTTTTAGAGGTCCGGTTTGATTGAGCTGCTTCCGCACCCCAAGGTTGAGCTTGTCAAGTAGCATAATGAGTGGAGCTCACACATTAAATATGGAGAAGTGGGGTGTCCAGGGGTTCAAACCCCGACCCCTGCCTGCATATAATATGCAATATCTTATCAATTCAGCTAAGCTCGTGGGATAAGTTAGGCAAACTTAATAATAGGCTTTGAAGTAAATGGCTAAGGATTACAAGCTTGCATAAATTGGCCCTAACCCTATAATCCCATTAAACACATTATGAGAAAAGTTTTATATTGCAGCTCGTACTTGCAGCTTAAGCTACCACGATATACAGTATGTTCCCATATCAATGTCAATGGATTATCTCTTTTCAAATCCAAACCAAACTGAGTTTCCTAATTGAATTCGATCAAGATTGGTGGAACTTGCAAATCAACCTGGTAATTTTACGAGTAGTCTCTTTCATTTTATCAACCAACATTAATTGTAGACACTCAAGGACTAATCACAAATTATTCTTAATTAATAAGCTTTTATACTTGACAAGATAAACATAGTATTGATATGATGCACATGTGCACAATCTTTTATTTAGAATTAGACTAAAACAAATAGGTTATTACCAAAATGATAACTTTCTAGGGTTACGGCCTCTATAAACTGCTCGAAAATAGAGAGAAAAACTTATTCGGCTTTTACCCTACTACACACTTATGGTATTTAAAGCCAACTAGACCATTGATCCGTGCTAACGCACATATCATTTTAAAAAGTTAATATTCACCGTAAAAATAAAATAATGTAGTTCGATTGAATGTAAAAATTGTGAATCAAAACATAATGTCAATTACCATATACTTTGTTATTGTTCCATAATTCTAGTACGTAGTTCCTGTTACTTTAATATAACATATAATTTTAAAAGGGAAACTGAAGTTCGTTGACATGCAAATAGTTTCAATAAGTAAGAAAATGAATAGTACACAAAAAAGTCCTACACATTTGATTTCCCTACAATTGCATTTTCAAGCTGATATGTACCCCCTTCTTCACCCATGGACCTGAACTTTGCCACCAAATCTTTTCTAGCTGTGGCGTCAGGCGTGAATACGTCCACCCTATTGACGACAACAACATCAGTAAACAACTGGTTAAATTACATAACTAAAAATCAACGATGACATTAGTTTAATTTTAAAGCCAAGAGTGCAAACATGTAGAAACCTTTTCATCGACCAATAACATGTTCATGAAAATGATGCCAGTGGGGACCTTCTTCTCTCGAATCAACCAAATGTGAGCAACTCGCACACACATCTTGAGGTTCTTTCTTTCTCCAGAAACAGCTGAGATTGGAGTGTATTTGGCAGAAATCATTGGTCGGTTTCCTTTACAAGAAAGAGGATGCTTATTTAGATTGAGATGGCCTGGCTAATAAGTTATGATGTATTTATAGGAAAAAGGTGCAATACGTGTGAGTAGAATATGATGGTTGAGTAATAAAGAGTATTACTTATCACGATAAGCACAAAATAGTGGAACAAAATTAGGAAATGGCCAACATTTTAGGATAAAAATTAATATGAATCAAATGAAATTAATATTGTTGATGGGGCACTTTGTTTGACTTAAGAATTGGCATGTAAATAGGGAGGGGGCGCAGAACAAAGGGATGTAGTTGAAGTGGAATAAAATTGTGTCCAACATTTTAGGATAAAGATTAATATGAATAAAATGAAATTAAGATGAAATATGTTACGAGAAAAAATTCCCTCGTATGTCGAACTTAAAATAACTTTTTTTTTTTGTAATGTCCGGATTCGAATCTCAAACTTTGCATATATTATACATTGTTCTACCAACTTAGCTAAGTTTACGGGACGACCAATTTAAAATATCTCTTATATATTATTGTCGGCCAATTAGGAGTAAAAACAAAAAACTGAAAAATTTATCGAAATATACAACTATATCATCATACTATAAAACTGAAATTATCTATTATAAATTTATAGGTTAATGTTATATAAAGGACAACCCCATGTACAACTATATCCCATATTGAAATATATCAATAATTTACAACAATAGTTATCCTTAGCTATCCATCAATAATTTGTGCACTCTTCTTGATATGCATCTTCTTCCAAATTCATCGTCGAAGAAGTTGCAAATACCCAATTTTTAAAAGATTATCCATTTTTGGGCATGCTACTACCACTCTTTTGGAACTTGTGGCAAGTTCATGATTTAGTAACTGAGGCATTGAAACAACAACATAGGAGCACATGTGAGTTCATGGGACCTTGGTTTACCAACATGAACTATTTGGTTACTAGTGACCCTATGAACGTGCATCACATGATGAGCAAGTGTTTTGATAATTATGTAAAGGGTCAAGAATTTCATGAGATTTTTGAAGCCTTTGGAGATGGAATATTCAACGCTGATTCGGAGAAATGGAAATACAATAGGTCTCTTTTTCACTCTATTTTCAAACAAAGAGATTTTGAATTGTTTCAAAAGAAAATCATTCAAAACAAGTTGGAGAGAAGTTTGATTCCTTTGTTTGACCATGTACAACAACAAGGGTCAGTGGTGGATTTACAAGATGTCTTCAATCGTTTCACATTCAACAACATTTGTTCCGTAGTTCTTGGATGTGATCCCAATTGTCTTTCGATTGATTTTCCCGATGTCGCGTGTGAGAAAGCTTTTAACCAAATTGAAGAGTGCATATTCTATAGACATATAGTGCCTAAAAGTGTTTGGAAGTTGCAAAAATGGCTTCAAATTGGTGAAGAGAAAAAAATGACCAAAGCATGCAAAGTATTTGATCAATTTGTATATGCAAATATAGAATCTAGAAGAAAGGACATAAGAAAATGTAGCAAAAATATGGAAATGGTTGATTTGCTAACAACTTTGATGAAAGAAGAGAAGGGCTCACAAGTAGTAGTACATGATGATAAGTTTCTAAGAGATGTCGCATTCAATCTTTTTGTAGCCGGGAGAGATACTATAACTTCAGCGCTTACATGGCTTTTATATCTTATTGCTACACACCCTTTAGTGGAGGCTAAGATTCTTGAGCAGATTAAAGAAAATTTTGGGACCATTAACATTGAAAAGAAATTAGGGATTTATGAGTTGAAAAAGCTAGTTTATCTTCATGGTGCTATATGTGAAGCTCTAAGGCTTTTTCCTCCAATACCCTTTGAGAGAAAGCAAGCAATTAAAGGTGATATACTTCCAAGTGGCCATATTGTTAATCCTAATACAATAATACTATTTTTCTTGTATTCAATGGGGAGATTTGAAGAGATATGGGGAAAAGATTGTTTGGAGTTCAAGCCAGAGAGATGGATATCTGAGAGAGGAGGCATTGTTCATACACCATCTTACAAGTTTATTAGTTATAATGCTGGACCTAGAACTTGTTTGGGAAAGGACTTGTCCTTCATTCAAATTAAGATGACAACAATTGCTATTTTGAGCAAATATTGTGTCCAAGTAGTTGATGGTCATGTTCCTATCTTAAGCCATTCAATTGTAATTGTTATGAAGAATGGTTTGAAGGTTAAGATAACAAAAATGATTTTTTTTCTTAAAGAAGATAAATTAGCCTACTTAAATTGACACGGGTGAGAATCGAACATGAGACCTCGAGGAGAAGCACACTCCAGGTCCCAAGTCAATACCACAAAAGAGAAATTTGATTAATGGAAGATATCAATTTCTTATATTGAAACCATTATTTGAAACTTATTGATTGTGTGATGTTATTAGTTTGTGTTTGGGTTGTAATAGTGTAATATCTAAGAAAATATAATGTTTTTCTTGTTCTTAATTTTGATTTAAGGGAATGAATCATCGTCATTCCACAATAGAAGAAGGTAAGTTAGTTGGAACTTTACTATTAATATTTATTACTTTTTTCTGATTAGTTCTCTATATTTAAAGTAATCTTCTTATTAAAGGTTTATTGAGCATTAAATGTGTAAATCTTTTTCCGTCAAGATTCGAATCTCGGTTGACTACGTAGATTTTTAGTTATTTGTGTTAGACTCAATATTTAAGGGTGTGTTTGTTTTAAATTTACCAAATTTATTTTGATTAGTTCTTTGGAATATAAAGATGAGAATTTTATTCTAAGACATTTAGAAAAAAGATGTTTGCTTAACATTATAACATTCCTGAGGAAACCATAAAAATAGGAATTTTAATAGGAAATTACTCATGAATTTATTCTCATCTCCATTGGAACTTTATTCCCACCCTTTTCTTTGGGAAAAATTTTCTATTCCTAAAAACGTTTTATATCCGAGAATAAAATTTAGTAAACTTGTAACAAACATAGACATGTGTATTCCTATCATTTTATTTCCTAGGAATCTACGAATATAACTTAAAACAAACACATCTAGTTCAAAATTTAGACTAGATACATCAGTTTCTATAAATAGGATTGGAGGGAGTAATTAATATAACGATTATAAGACCCTTTTGAATTTTATGTCCCTTCTTATAAGACTTCTTTGCTATTTCCAACTACATTAACTATTTCTTTACATACATGCGCCTATTTATTATACATCTCTTTCTTCAACCAGCAATAAATAGCATATGGAAAACATAAACTAACTCTCTCTCTTAAGGATAAAATTGTAAAAACAATAGTGATTACAAACAATTTTAATATAAATATCGAATTTTTTAATTCCCATGATTTTAGCAAAAGAGTCTTATATATAAGGACGGAGATAGTAGATGTTAATTTTTTCTAAGAATTTACTGTCCAAAAAAATTGATGAAGGATTTGCATATCTTGGATTAAATAGACAACCTGCTAGCATTAAAAAAAAAAAAAACTATTATTAGTTCCAACTGTTATTTTTATCAGCTTATTTAAAGTTAAATATATTTTTAAGTCTATATAAGAAATTTACTTTTTGGAGCACAAGAAAAAGTCTCCAACGTATTTTCCAACGACATTTTCGTCTTTGTTGTTACCTCCTTGCACATGGGGGCATGGAGTTCATAATGAAAGTTGGCATGACAATCACGCGTTGACATTTTAATAACCTAATACTTCATCCGTCCCTAATTATAAGATCCTTTTGCTAAAATCACAGGAATTAAGAAAGCAGATATTTATATTAAAGTTGTTTGTAATCACTACGTATTGTTTTTACAATTTTATCCTTAAGAGAGAGAGTTAGTTTATGTTTTCCATATGCTACTTATTGCTGATTGAAGAAAAAGATGTATAATAAATAGGGACATGTATGTAAAGAAATAATTAATGTAGTTGGAAATAACAAAGGGGTCTTATAAAAAGGGATAAAAAAAATCACAAGTCTTATAATTAGGGACGAAGGGAGTAGTATTTTTTTACAACTATTTCTTTTTTCATTATACTCTCTTCTCATGCATTTTATTGGATTATATAAAATTGATAACGTGTGTGTGAGAGAGAAGAAAGCATTTGATTTCAATTTCATCTTGTGATATGGCCCAAGATACATACCTCGTGGAGACAGGCCGAATATCAGATGAAACTATTCCACATTCAAATTTAAGTCGATACCCCCAACACAAGGTTCCATACTCCCACAAACCATGTGAATTTTTAAAAGGAAAAATTAAACTCGTCTTGGTTAAGATAATGATTTCGTCATTTATATTTTTTGTTTACATTATTTTTATCTTTTTGATCTGTTTGCATATGGATTTTCAACCATCAAATCTAAAACATATATGAAAACATGAGTAAAAGACCATAGATGTCACTAAAAGCTCATATCAAAATAAAACTATAAATTTAAATCTTGAAAATTCATATATAAATTGATCAAAGAGAAGAAAATGACGTGGAAAAAAAAAAGTAAAAGACGAAATTGTTACCTGAGACCACGAAAGTAATTTTTCCTTACTATTGGTAATAAAATTTATTTTTATTTTTTTAAAAAAAATATGGAACATAAGTATGTTCCTATTTTTGTTTTTTACTTTTTCAAAATGTAAGAATTTTAAATTTATCTCATTTTAAAAACTTAAAACATAAATTTTCACATTTCAAAAAACAAAAGAAAAAAGTTGGAGCGTCTGTCTTAATGTAGGCTAAAGAACAATTAAGATTTTATTTTTGTCAAATAACCTATTAATTAGAAATTCACCTCATAAGATGAATAAATGAGAAATCTAAAGTTCAAATTTCAATCTCTAAATATATGGAATATTCCTACCAATTTAACTATACTCACGAAAAGAAACAACTTTGAGTTTGATATTGCATATAGAGTTTTTCACTTTCACATTTAAAAAAAGCAATTAACAAAATTATAGGTCAACCTCTGTGTAGGCTATGTCAAAACTCAAAACTACGCCTAAACTTCAAAATAGAAAATAGACAAGTGTAAATCTTTTTGTTCTGAATTTTTAGCTTCATGAAAAAAGTTAAAAAATTTCACAAATTTAACTTCTATTAGGATTCTATTTTTTTTTTACCGAACTCTGGACTTTGCATATATACTACTAAAAAAATAAAAATTAGTGAGGGAAATTTAATGAGGGAAAACGTAAAATCCCTCTCTAATTCTGTCACTAAAATTTGCGACCAAAAAATTTGTGAGGAATTTCATTTTTTACGTCACTAATTTTGCTTTTTTTAGTAGTGTATATTATGTATTGTCCTTACCAGCTGAACTAAATTTACAAGGACTGTTAAAATTCTATTTTGATTCTTCCTCCAAATTTTCTTAGATATTGTCTTATTTTTTTAACATACGGATCTAATTGAAAAAATAAAAATAAAAATTAGTTCTAGAACCCAATTACAAATTTTTGTAGTTTAAGAGTCTAATTAAAAATTCTCAAATAGTTCGTGCACCTGGATATTTTTTTTCTTCTTTCTAACGATACAGTGAAGAAAAGGTGAGTTTTAATGTTTCAACTTTTTAAAATTTTGGAAATTCCGTTGTAAGTTCTAGTTGAACTGGCAAATGTCGAAATTGTTAGGTCGGACGCTACGATCGGTGTTCGAGTCCCAGTATCTCCATTTGTGTGTGTGTGAATTTATAATGGTTTTTTCATTTCGTCTATCTACAAAAAAAAAAAAATGAAATACCGAAATTCCCTTTTTAATATATTTTAAAATAGGGTCTTGTTAACAAGAGCCCTTAGGACATTTGTTAAAGATTCAAAAAATAGAAACAATTGATAACTTTTATGCATAAAAAGTTATTTTTTAATGTTTCAATGTGTTGAATACATAAATTCCAAAACAAAATTTTCATTTTAAACTTTTTATCAAGTACCCTTCTAAGGGCACTTGTTAACATTTTTCTTTAAAATACTCGATCATAAAGTGTTTCACATTTACAAAATGCAAAAGAAATTTTGGACAAATTAAAGTTAGAATTTAGATAATTTGTGAGGTTTGGAGACTAAAATTTTCATTCATCAAAACAAATGGGAAAACATAATACATAGAACCAAATGTCTCTAGAATTACAAGCTTTCGTAAACTATAGGATAAGATAAACTAGCTTGTATACATGTATAATAATAACTAGCTTTCAAATCTTATCGTTATCCTTTCAATCCAATTCTTCAAGAGAAAGTCCTATTCAATATTCTTTTTGCTATGAAATCGGCAATTGAAATTCTTTCAACTAAGATCACTTTCGAGTTGGACTCAAAAGAACAAGGTTACACAAATAATAATTTGTTAAAAAAATTGTGATGAAGATACCACAAATTACACTACATTAGTTTATACTTTATATGACATTTGAATCCAACACTCATAATTTTAGAATCACAAACTCGAAGGGTTTATTTCTTATGTTATAAAAATTGTCCATGATTCTAGGAACTTATGAACTGCCGAAGTGAAAATAAATTGGAAATCAAATACAAGGTCTCTATAGAATAATAATTTTATTTAAATAAATATATTTAAAATTTTAGATAGATATATTTCATTATATTACTTCTCAAATGATAGTACCATACTACTATTATTTAGTTATTTGATACAAGAAACCATAGTTTTCAAATATATCCCCCCCATACTTAAGAAATATTTGAAATTGCTAGCTATCTCCATCAAATTAAATTCCCCTTTTGGTTATCTTAACTTTGAGACCATGTTCCATGAGAAGCACAATTGAAAGGTTAGGAGTGACTTGATGATCTTCCACAACATGGACACAATAGTTCCACAAAACAGAAGCAGCAACCATCTTAACTTGAATGAAAGCCAACTCTCTTCCCAAACAAGTCCTAGGTCCAGCATTAAAACTAAAGAACTTGTAAGACGGCGCATAAACAATGCCTCCTCTCTCAGAAATCCACCTCTCTGGCTTAAACTCCAAGCAATCTTTTCCCCAAATATTTTCATCCCTTCCCATTGCATACAAAGAAAACAATATCATATTATTCGGATAAACATGATGACCACTTGGAAGTATATCGGGTTTAACCGCTTCCTTTCTCTCAAAAGGTATTGGTGGAAAAAGCCTTAATGCCTCACATATAGCACCATGAAGATAAACAAGCTTTTTCACATCATCAACACTTAAAATCCAAGGCTTCTCTTTGTATCCGAAATTTTCTTTGATCTCTTCAAGAATCTTGGCTTCCACTAAAGGGTGTGTAGCAACAAGATAAAATAGCCATGTAAGCGCAGAAGTTATGGTATCTCTTCCAGCTACAAAGAGATTGAATGCAGCATCTCTTAGAAACTTGTCACCAAGTGCTTCACTTTCACTACCCTTGTTTTTTTCTTCTCTAATCAATGCCGTTAACATATCAACATGATGAGCATCATCACTTTCAGCATTGATTTCATTTTTGTTACAATTTTTCTTTAGCTCTTCGCGCTTTGAAGCAATACACGAAAAGAGGAATTGATCAAATACCTTGCATGCCTCAGTCATTTTCTTCTCTTCTCCGATTTGAAGCCAACTTTGCAACTTCCAAACACAAATCGGCACGGTGTGTCTATAGAAGATGGACTCTTCCGCTTGGTTAAAAGCCTTCTCAGATGGAACTTCGGGGAAATCTGTTGAAAGACAATTTGGATCATGTCCAAGAATTATCAAACAAATGTTATCGAATGTGAATCGATTGAACACATCTTGTAAATCGACCACCGACCCTTTTTGTTGTAGAACATGATTCAATATTGGAATCAATGATTTCTCAACTTTGTTGTGAATTATCTTCTCTTGAAAAGCTTCAAAGCTTCTTTGTTTGAAGAGATATTGGAGAAGATTCCTATTGTATTTCCATTGATCTGAATCTGTAGTGAAAATTCCTAAACCAAAAGGTTCAAACATTTCACGAAACAAATCACCTTTGACAAAGTTGTCAAAGCTCTTGCTCATGATGTAGTGAACATTCAATGGATCAGTTGTGATAACACCATACATGCCGGTAAACCATGGTCCTAGGAACTCAATTGTTCCACCTTTTGATTTCAACAATTTAGCTGAAAAATCATGAATTTGTGATATGTTCCAAAGGAATTGTGGTAACATACCAAGAAAAGGCCAATTTGTGAAGGCTGGGGTTTTGAGGTATTTTGTTTGATGAGAAGCAAAAAGGAATAAGGTGATGATGAATGTTACAGCCAAAACTAGAGGTATTGTTAGCATGATCATATTCAATGACAAAATTTCTATGTCAATGAAATTGATGAATATTTTTTCTAGAAGGATGAAATTGATGGATATTGATGCATCCAAATGTGTCCCTCTATATATAATGACATTCAAATGCTCCAATTTGATTGGGAAACAAATCATGAAGGTAGTGACAAATGATGATATGAGGGTGTGAATAGTAGTCAAACAACATTTAATTTATTTATTTTATTACTATTTTAAATAAAAGAAATAATATATGAAAATTATATATAGTATTATGACATATTCACATATTATGTATCAATTAAAATATTTTCCATAATTAAAAGGGACAGCAAATTATATATTTTGACTGATCAAATAAAACAACTTATAAATTTTTAAGTTATTATGATGATTAATAAGAAACCAAATATATTAATTACAAGATAAGATCGTAATTAATAAAATTATTACATATAAGGTAGGCAACCCCTTTTGGAATAAAAATAAACATAGATGATACTTTTTTTTATTATGGAAATTCGTTATATTGAAGAAATGTTAAATATAAATTTAATATGAGAGATTAAAAATCAATTTATAAAAGTACATACTATTCATTAACTTGGTTAAGTTATATGTTAGAATCATAATATGGGACAAATGGAGTAAGTATATATTCATAATATGCACATACTATATTGGATGGATAAGTTCATATTATATTCAAAGGTTGAATTTTAAAATATTTTGGTAATTTCGTCTTAAAAATAATATATTGTAATTGTTTTATCGACCTCTCACATCGTTCAAAAGTTACTCGGATTTATCGGATTTCCAATCGAACAAAATCTATTGGGAGTTACAGTTTGATCGTTGTTTTTTGAATCACAACATGAATTTTGATTGACTTATTTTAAAGGTTGAACTATTTAAGTGACATATAGAACGATCAACGAACATTTTTTATGGCTAAAGACAAGTATCTCGATCCTGGACAAAGCCTAAATGTTAGATAAAAATTTGACTCTATATTCCTACAATTGATTCCAGTGGCGGAGCTAGAAATTTTATAGAGCTTGGGCAAAAAATTTATCGCAAAATGTTACTTCCTTCCTGCAATTAATTTCACATTTCCTGCGGATTCTAAAAGTCTATGGTATTACACTATTACCTCACCTGGGAACCTAAATCCTTGGTAAAATCTGCAGGAAATGTATTTCCTACGGAATTTACACAAAAATCCACAGGAAAAGCTAAAAGTTTTAGTAATGGCTGAGTTTGCTACAAAGAAAGTTAGAGCTGAATCTGGGCTAATGCCCAGGCTAGCTGGGGTGGCTCCGCCCTTGATTGATTCCATACTCTTACAAACCATGTAAAAAAATTTAAAAATTCTTTACGTATTTAATTAATACTAAAATTCATTTTTTATTTATAATTTTAAAGAAATATGATCCTATTTTATTACCTTTTGAAAATATCAGAATTTTGAATTTTTCCACGTTTTAAAGATTTGAAACACAAATTTTTCACATGAACAAGCGCGGGTCTTAATGTTCCCCATACCATATTCAGATTTAAATTTTTTGAAAATAGATAAAAAAAAAAAGTTTAAATCTTATTGTTAAGAAGTTTTAACTTTTTGAAAATTTTAAAACTCTTATTTTCTTTCTTACGTTTGGTGCATAAATTTTCCACATCTGAAAAAAATAAAAAGATGTTACGGGCAGTAGGGGCTATGCAAATAGTCATATAACACATGGCTTAATATTTTGAATCTTTTTTTATCTCATTTGGTTAATATATAATATTTCGACAGATGTTTTGGTGTATAGGTGGGTAGGAAGGAGACATGCATGTGTGGATTTAATTGGAGTTTCTCCGCTTGTGGGTTTGGAGACCGAGGCTTTTTCTAGGTGAGTTTTGGGGTAGCCTTCGGTTGGATGATGTCTTATTTGAGGTTTTTGTTGTACGAGGCGTTATTTGCTATATATGTTGTTTCAATATTTTACTAGTATATGTTCGTTTTGTAAAATTAACCGGCTATAAATTTTGTCGTTGAAAAAATTACTTTAAACCGTAGAAGTCATTTATTTTGGCATAACTGTTTTGGGTAAAAAAAGCAACAAAAAATAAATAGAGACAACAAATTACGTATTGACATTAGTCTATGACATATGAATCCAACATTCATAATTTTAGAAAGAATAAATGTTTGATAGATAATTGTTATTGTGAAGAATCACAACTCCAAACCAAAAAAGTCAAAAAATATGACATTAAAATCATGAAGATAGTCAAAGAAATTAAACACAAATGAATTTCTTGTTTCAAAGTTATAAACTTACATAATCCATGTAGTTATAAATGAAACCGGCAATCAAAATATTAATCTTACTACACTTTGTTTAAATAAATATATTTAAATTTTTTGATAGTATATTTCTTCATACTACTTCCCACATTATAGTACCATGCTACTAGTATTATTTAGTTATTTGAGAGAAGACATCAAATTAAATTCCTCTTTTGCTTATCTTAACTTTGAGACCATGTTTCATGAGAAGCACAATTGAAAGGCTAGGAGTAACTTGATGATCTCCCACAACATGGACACAATAGTTCCACAAAATAGAAGCAGCAATCATCTTAACTTGAATCAAAGCCAACTCTCTTCCCAAACAAGTCCTTGGTCCAGCATTAAAACTAAAGAATTTGTAAGATGGTGCATAAACAATGCCTCCTCTCTCAGAAATCCACCTCTCTGGCTTGAACTCCAAGCAATCTTCTCCCCAAATATTTGCATCCCTTCCCATTGAATACAAAGAAAAAAATACCATCTTATTCGGGAAAACATGATGACCACTTGGAAGTATATCGGCTTCAATTGCTTGCTTTCTCTCAAAAGGTATAGGCGGAAAAAGCCTTAACGCCTCACATATAGCGCCGTGAAGATAAACAAGCTTTTTCACCTCATCAACACTTAAAATCCAAGGCTTCTCTTTGTGTCCAAAATTTTCTTTTATCTCTTCAACAATCTTGGCTTCCACCAAAGGATGTGTAGCGACAAGATAAAATAACCATGTAAGCGCGGAAGTTATGGTATCTCTCCCCGCTACAAAGAGATTGAATGCAGCATCTCTTAGAAACTTGTTACCAATTGATTCACTTTCACTACCCTTGCTATTTTCTTCTCTAATTAATGCCGTTAGCAAATCAACATGATGAGCATCATTACTTTGACCATTAATTTCATTTTTGTTACCGTTTTTCTTTAGCTCTTCGCATTTTGAAGCTATACACGAATATAGGAATTGATCAAATACTTTGCATGCTTCAGTCATTTTTTTCTCTTCACCGATTTGAAGCCAACTTTGCAACTTCCAAACACAAGCCGGCACAGTGTGTCTGTAGAAGATGGATTCTTCAGCTTGGTTAAAAGCCTTCTCGCACACAACTTCAGGGAAATCAATGGAAAGACAATTAGGGTCATGTCCAAGAATTATTGAACAAATGTTATCAAATGTGAAGCGATTGAACACGTCTTGTAAATCGACCACCGACCCATTTTGTTGTTGAACATGATTCAATAAAGGAATCAATGATTTCTCAACTTTGTTGTGAATGATTTTCTCTTGAAAAGCTTCAAAGCTTCTTTGTTTGAAGAGATATTGGAGAAGATTCCTATTGTATTTCCATTGATGTGAATCTGTAGTGAAAATTCCTAAACCAAAAGGTTGGAACGTTTCACGAAACCTTTCACCTTTCTCAAAATTGTCAAACCTCTTGCTCATGATGTAGTGAACATTCAATGGATCGTTTGTGATTACAGCATACATGTTGGTAAACCATGGTCCTATGAACTCCATTGTTCCACCTTTTGATGTCAACAATTTAGCTGAAAAATCATGGATGTCTGATATGTTCCAAAGGAATTGTGGTAACATACCAACAAAAGGCCAATTTGTGAAGGCTGGGGTTTTGAGGCATTTTGTTTGGTGATAAGCAAATAGGAATAAGGTGAGGATGAGTGTGACAGCCACAGTTAGAGGTATTGTTAGCATTATCATTTTTCAATGTCAAATTTTTTATGTCAATGAAATTGATGGATATTGTCATACCCCAAATTTGGCCCGTTTAAAATCTTTTATCCGTTTCTTTTACCATTTAAAACTCGTTTTTGTGTCGTCTTTAATTATTTAAAAAAAAACTGTCATCTTGCATTTAAGTCTCTGCTCGCTTTTTACAACAGTTAAAATCACTTCATCTGTATTTTTTTTATAACTTTTAGACGCATTTTATATTTAAAAGTTTAGCCGCCCTTTCGGGTTTTCGACTTAGTGAGCTTTTTTTTTTGTTTTTTTTTTTTTGACAGAGGTCATCTCACAGCTTTTGGTCATGCCAACCTTGCAGAGTTTAACTGTCCTTAAGACGGATGTTGATGTATGTTTCACCCACTCATAAGTTCAAAGAAGATGTACCTGTTGTTTATGCTTTTCAGAAGACATGAAAAAAGTTTTTAAAAGATTTTTTTTTTGAATTTTTTTTTTGATTTTTTTTTTTGCTTTTGGTATTAACATCAAAAATAGAAGAAAAATTTGCAAACAGAATAAATGAGAATTTCAAATAAATGGGCACAAACTCAAATTAATAAATGGAGTGGTAGCCAGCGAAAGGCGTGGCTCCACGGATTAAAAAAAGTTTGGAAATTGGTAATTATATGGAAAAGGTACATTGAACACAATAACCACTGTTTCCTCTACCAACTTTGAATTCCACTGTTCTGAGTCTTTGATTTGCAGACGCTTCAGATCGGAAGCCGATCCGATAGCGGATTAACTTGCATATTCAAATCCAAACTCCTCTAAAGGTATGAGATCGTCTTTGATCAGCTTCTGGACTGAATTAAATTTGATCCGATTCCAATGAAATATGGGGAGTTGTTTCCCTATTTGCTTGAGAGGAACCTTGTCCAGACTAGGCCACCTCCTCCAATACCGAAGAAATTGCCGGCTCGATGGAGACCTGATCTCTTTTGTGTTTTCCATCAAGGGGCACAAGGTCATGATGTTGAGCGCTGTTTTTCTTTAAAGATTGAAGTCCAGAAGCTGATCAAAGATGATCTCATACCTTTAGAGGAGTTTGGATTTGAATATGCAAGTTAATCCGCTATCGGATCTTGATGCCTAATGTTGACACATGGATTGTTTAGCTGCAATTGGGTTGGTTTTTACTCATTTTTTCCCTTTCCACGAATAAAAATTGAGAGTTCAAAGATTGACGATTCAAATCAATTAATGGTTTGATATCCGAAAATCAGGGAGCACAGATATTGATATGCGTTTCAATGTGTCCTGCATATAATATAAGATGGGTGTTATTTGAACAATCAATTTAGTGACAACTTATTTGACAATCATAATTTACAAAGAAAAAAGTAGTATTGGCACGGAAACCATAGCAATAGAGATAAAGTTAAAAATAATATGAGTATGAGAGAGAAATTTGTTACAAAAGTTGTATCAAATGGATTCCAACTCTGTAAAAAAAATTGTTTAGCCGGACAAAATTGATGATCTGGCATGAGTAAACTAAAATTCTCTTAAATTACAAGGGAATGAAAGTACTTTAAATTTTATAATTTAATGTCATGAATGTCCTAAACTAAAAATCTTCAAATTACAAGGTTAAAATCTAAACAATTTTTTATACATGAGATAAACAAAAAACCGCTAATATTAGGGTAACCATATATTAACCCATCTATTTACATATCATGTATTAATTAATATATTGACCTTAATTAAAAGGGACAACAACTTCTAATTTTAGGCTGATCAAATAAAACAACTTATAAATTTCTAACTTTTTTCTATAATAAGAAACAAAATATATTAGTTTATAAGATAAGGTCGTAATTAGTGAAATTATTACATATAAGGTAACCTCTTTTGGAATTAAAAAAATAGATGATATATTTCTGATCATGGAAGTTTGTTAAATTGAATAAATTATGAATATTTATTTAATATGATATATGAAAAAATAATTTATAAAAATATCAAACGATCATTGAGTTAATTTATATGTTAGACTCGTATTATGGAACAAATGGAGTAGGTATATATTGTTAAACTATGTTGGATGGGTAAGTTTATATTTTTTTTAACAAAGCAAAAATTGAATATATTAACATTAAAGAGAACCATCTTTAACATAAGGTGTGGCAAAAAAGACCTCAAGAGTTTACAACACAAATAAGTGACAAACAACAACACGGAAAAAAGAATTAGGCGATGCCCAAACAAGCGAAAGGGTTCGACCACCAAATATGAAAGTTTAAGCTAAAATTAACACGAGTAGCCATCATCCACCAAAAAGAGTGTAGCTTAACTTTAACTTTTTTTTTTTATTAGTGGAACCCCAGACCTTGCATATATTATGCATTGTCTTTATCAACTGAGCTAAGCTCCAAGGACAGCTTAACTTTAACTAACAGTGGTGAATGGTGCTTTCCTTATTTTTGAATAGTCTACTATTTCTCTCATTTCACATAACCCAAGCACATGATAGCCAAACAAGTTGCAAAAAGGAGCGGCATACTCGTACCCCACCGGAGGAATAAACAAACTGAACAAAGGGATCTTGTATATGATACAGATCGACTAAAAAGACTCCAATCCACTCCCACGCTAAATTCCACAATGAAGCAAAAATGGTGTAGAACAGAAACAGATGCTGCGCCGACTCTATTTCAGCACAACCCGAACCGCACATCTTAGCATCAAGAGGTATGATGTCGCGCGCCACCAAGTTGTCCTTTGTCGGAAACCTATTCCGAAGAAGTCTCCAAACAAAAATAGAAACCTTCAGGAAAATCTGTTTATGTCAAATAAGAACTGAAGTTGCATCAAAAGTATGGTCCTCCTGATTAGTGAGCAACTTATACGAACCTTAAAACCATATAACCTCCCTCTAGATCAAGCTTCCATTGCCATTTGTCTGAATAGTAGCCTGCATAGCAACATTATGATGTAAAGTCCTACACTCCTCTAACAACTCCTCATCCCATGCCCACAACCAATGCCACAAAGTAACATTATGATGTAAAATCCTACACTCCCCTAACAACTCCTCATCACATGACCACAATCGACGCTACCACTGCCAAGCAGCCCCTCCTTCCTCCCAACCTAGGCCACACATCACTGAAACCGTATTCGACTTATTCTCTGCCAAGTTGAAAAGGCGCCTGAACCGCACACACATAGGGAGTGCCCTCCTAACAATCTTGGCTTCCACCAAAGGATGTGTAGCGACAAGATAAAATAACCATGTAAGGGCGGAAGTTATGGTATCTCTCCCCGCTACAAAGAGATTGAATGCAGCATCTCTTAGAAACTTGTCGATAATTGATTCACTTTCACTATCCTTATTTTTTTCTTCTCTAATCAACGTCGTAAGCAAATCAACATGATGAGCATCGTCACTTTCAACATTGATTTCATTTTTGTTACAATTTTGCTTTAGCTCTTCGCGCTTTGAAGCTATACACGAAAATAGGAATTTATCAAATACTTTGCATGCCTCGGTCATTTTTTTCTCTTCCCCAATTTGAAGCCATTTTTGCATCTTCTAAACACAAACGGGCACGATGTGTCTATAGAAGATGCATTCTTCAGCTTGGTTAAAAGCCTTCTCACACGCAACTTGAGGAAAATCAATAGAAAGACAGTTAGAATCAGACACAGATTTAGGTAGAGATAATTGGGGGCAGTATCCCTCACTAACCTTCAACTTTTTTCATCAATGAGTAAATAATTATATTTCTAGCCTCTTAAAACTCAACTGTTGCCCCCACTAATTAATTAATTGATTTTTTTTTGTAAAATGTTTCTCTAAACTACTTCATTTGTCTTAAAATAAAAATACTCAATACGTATTTCACTCTCTTTGAGAAAATTTGGTAGCGTAATTAATGTATGTGTTTTACGTAAAGATGTATCTAAAATACCTTTTGTGTGTGAATGTGTGCACGCGCGTGCGTGCCTGAGTGTGTATTGTTAATCTTGACTTTTAATATTTCAAGATATTTACTTGTATTATTAAGGATTTTATTTCGGAAAGAAGAAATAAAGGCATATAATAATTTGAAAAGAAGTTTATACTTAGGGATAATTTTTTGTCAATGTGTACTCACATTAAGCTAGAGATGGAGTAAAAATTAAACTGCTTGCCTTTGATTTGCAACCACAGCGATGGAAATGAATGTTTTTTTATAGGAAAATGTTAATTTGTTGATGAGAGGGAAAAATGTTAGTATTAAGTTCAAAATTTGTTTTTTGTTGTGTATAGTTTTGCCCCTACTCGACAATTTTTCTGCATCCATTCCTGATTAGGATCATGTCCAAGAATTATCAAGCAAATGTTATCGAATGTGAAGCGATTGAATACATCTTGTAAATCGACCATCGACCCTTTTTGTTGTTGAACATGTTTCAATAAAGGAAATAATGATTTCTCAACTTTAATAATTGATATTTGTGATGTATGAACAGTTAAATTTTAATATTTGATTCACAAATTTAATATTTAAATATTATAATTTTATAATATATTTACATATTATCAAAAATATATTGACCTTAATTAAAAGGACAGTCCTCGTGAGCTTAACTCAGTTGGTAGAGACAATGCATAATATATGCAAGGTTTGGGATTCAAACCTCGGCCACTACAAAAAAAAAAGGACAACAACTTCTAAATTTTGTTTGATTAAATTAAACAACTTATAAATTTCTAACTTTTTTTTTTTTGGGAGTTATAAATTTCTAACTTATTCTTAAAAAGAAAAAATCTAACTTATTATGAATATCAAGAGAAAAAATTTATTAATTCACAAGATAAGATCGTAATTAATAAAATTATTACATAGAAGGTAGCCCAATTTGGAATACAAAACATATATGATATTTATATGATTATGGAAGTTTGTTACATTGAATAAATTATAAATATTTATTTTTTTAGCAAAAAATTATAAAATCTTTTTTTTGAAGGATAAATATTTATTTAATATGAAATAGAAATTTATTTTTGTCAAAAAAAATATGAATAAAAATTTATTTATAAAAGTATATAATATTCATATAGCACTTAATTTTTATCATCAATATATTCAACGCAATTTCCTTAAGAAAATATATTCAACGCAATTAATCAATATAACAAACACTACTACATTCCATGATATGAAGGTATACCTTTAACCTTTATGGAAATTTGATATATTGAGTATATGATAAAAACTTATTTAATATGAGGTAGTAAATTAAAAAATTACAATTTATACCACATATAGCATATGTCTAGTATACACCCACTTGAAAGATACATGTCATCACATATAGCTCGATTGAAGCACAAATACACAATTTATCTGGTTGTTTCACCAATGTTTCCTGCCACAATAGCTTGAATTGAGTTCCATTCACATTGTTTTGTTTTTTAAATAATATAGACGGATTTTTAGGTTAAATAGCTCAACTGATTTGATATAAGAGTTAAAGAGTTATATTATTAGTTCAAATTTGAAGTAAATATTAATCTAATAATTAACTATTAATATTCGTAAACATATTATTTTTAGTAGCATTTGTATATTTATATATTCGCTAATCATCAAATTTATACTATTTATATCACACACAATTAGTCAATATTGTTTGCTATACAGTTTGTGTAATGGTGCATATACCATATTTTTGTGAAAAATAATTTAGTAAAATTATTATTCTTCCTATTTTATTAATTGATATTTCTTAATACGTCTGAAATTATAAAATAGGTCGATACGTATGGAATGCAGCAAATGCCAAGTGTTATCATATATTCATATCTCATATAGTAATAATAGTGGGAATATATCATCAGACTAGACATTTTGCTCTTATTATGAAGTTGTTGATTTTGTGTATCTTTTTGCATAAAACTAATGGCATCACCATCTTCAAATAAGTTTCCATTTAGTCTTGTTTGTGAATTATGAGCAATACTACTTTAATTTGTGGCTAGCATTGTTTATTACGTCGAGTGATGTTGATAATGATATCACTTAAATTGAATTTTGATTGTTCTTGTTCCTTGATTTACTTTTATTTCAGAATAAGATTGATTTTGGTTACTTTATTTAATAACTCATGATAAGAGAAGTGCTAGTAACACTATCTTTTTTTTTTTTTTGAAGAAAAGAAGCTTATAGTTTTTCATTATTAATCAAAGTAGTTATACAATGAGGAATGTTAAGATGCAAATGGAAACTAGCATGTGATAGTGCTTCCCTAGCTAAACTATGGGCAACACCATTGGCTTGTCTCCTAATAAAACTCACATCAGAGTTTACTAAGTCGGTCATCAACAAGTGTCTACAATCATGAATTATTGCCATAAAATCAGAGACACCATCTCCTTTATAAATGCTATATGCCACAATCTTTGAGTCTGTTTCGAAGTCCATACTCACCATGTTCAGCTCTTTCGCCCATTGCATTGCTTGTAGCAGCCCTATTGCTTCACCCATCTCTACATCGAGTAAAGGGGATAGAAAGGCTGTTCGACCTGCGACAAAATTACCTTCCGCATCTCTAATACAAGCTGCAAGACCAACCCGGTTAAGTGAAGTTGAGAATGCTGCATCCACATTACATTTAAATCTCCCTAACACCGGTTTTGTCCAGCAGGGAGATTCATTTTGCACGCTAGAAATTTGGATGCGTGGCTGTATTCTTTGTGCACTCTTCCAGCTATTTAAAAACGCTTCAGCCCTCTCACTAATTTGTTGAGAAGTTTCCACAACGTTGTTCCATACTTTGTTGTTTCTATGTTTCCATATGCTCCAAAGAGTGACCGCAAAAGTATGCTGTTGTGAAGGATCAAATTGTTGGAAGAGAGCAAAAATTAATTCAGCACAAGTAGCATTTGGAGACCAGCAATGTTGAATAGAACTCCAAAAATTGAGCCGTTGCCAACAAACAGTACTTTTACCGCATTCAAAAAACAAATGCTTTCCATCTTCATCCTTTTCCATACATACTGCGCAAATATTAGGGCAGTCCACTCCTTTCTCAATCAACCTCATCCGTGTCGGTAAACAATTGCGACAAATGGGCCAAAGGAAATTCTTAATCTTTGGGGGGAGCTTAAGTTTCCAAATACTACTCCAACAACCAGGAATTTTGTGCTGCAACATGCCATCATGATTGTTAAAAATATCTCGATATGCACTACGAACGGAATATAAACCATTCCTTTCATAACGCCATACAGCCGCATCCGCACGCACAGAGGAGAGAAGAGGAGTCTGCAGAATTTTGCTTGCTGTTTCATCATCAAAAACATAGTGAATAAAGTTTTCATTCCATACCTTTTGATTTGGCTTGAATAAGTGAGCAACAGTAAGCGCGTCCCACATAACTTGTACTTCTGTGAACGGTTGAAGGCAGATAGGATCATTTAACCAAGGTTCATTCCAAACAGAAATGGTTTCTCCCGTACCTATACTCCATTTTAACCCGCGCTTGAGAAAATCTCTCGCGTTCCAAAGACTTCTCCAAACGTAACTTGGATTATGTCCTAAGGAAGCATTAAAATAATCACCATGTGGATAATATTTAACTTTGAGTAGTCTAGTGATAAGTGCATCCGGGTTAGTGACCAACTTCCATGCTTGCTTTCCGATCATCGCCAAGTTGAAAGCTTGAAGACTCTTAAAACCCATTCCTCCAAAGATCTTAGGGACAAAGAGACGCTCCCATGATAACCAATGTAATCCTCTTGAATTGGTAGAATTATGACCCCACCAAAAAGCATTAAGCATTTTCTCTATTTCGCTAATGAAAGTGCCCGGTAATAAGAAAACGCTCATCACATAGGAGGGTATGGATTGAAGGACAGATTTAATAAGAATTTCTCGCCCTGCTTGCGAGAGACACCGGCTACTCCATGAGTTGATCCTGTTCCAAATTCGATCCTTAACAAACTTCAAAGTCGCTTTTTTACTCCTCCCAATCATAGATGGGAGTCCTAGATACTTGCCTGTGCCTAATACCTGCTTGACCCCAAGAATTGATGCTAATCTCTCCTGGCAATCCGTAGGTGTGTTCCTGCTACAGTACATCTCTGATTTTTGCAAGTTAATTGATTGTCCCGACGCAGCCTCATAAGATGTTAAAATATTCTTCATTTCCATGGCTTCCTGATCGGAAGCACCAAAAAACAAGAAACAATAATCTGCGAACAGTAGATGTGATATTATGGGAGCGCGTGTACAAATGCGGACACCCTTAATCGCACCTTTTCTCTCAGCATCGCGGATAAGAGCAGACAGCCCCTCAGCACAGAGGATGAATAAATAAGGAGATAATGGATCGCCTTGCCGTATACCTCTACCGGGAATGAAGGGCCCAACTTGAATTCCGTTCACCAGGACTGTGTAATCAACTGTCTCAACGCATAGCATAATCCACTGAACCCATCTAGCAGAAAAACCCATCTGAATCATAATGTCATGGAGATATTCCCAATCCAACCTATCATACGCCTTGCTAATATCCAACTTGAGAGCTGCATCCCCTTGTGCGCCTTTTGTTTTTGCTTTCATATGGTGAATTATTTCGATAGCCACTAAGGCGTTGTCAAGAATAGACCTGCCTGGCACAAAAGCAGATTGAGATGAGGAGATGCATTTATCAAGAACACCTTTAAGCCTATTAGCAAGGACCTTGGCCACTATTTTATAAACAACGTTGCATAGTGCAATAGGTCTCCAGTCCTTCATAGACTTCTGAAAATCTCCTTTGGGAATTAGAGCAATGTTTGTTGAATTCAAATTAGGAGGGAACACACCGTTTGCTAACTATCTTCTTAACACTCTTTCTATCTTTTATCGGATAAAATCAATATAGGTCCCAACCAATTTATGTAGGTCTCATTTCCAAAGTGAAGGATCCGCATTGATTTCACCCAATCGTCAACTTGAAAATTTGGTATTTTGTTAACTTTAAAATTCGATATTTTTCTCCAACATTCACGTAGTTAAGACATCGGTGACCGTTCAATCATGATCGAATGGTCCAAATTCAAATTCGGTATTTTGAATTATTTTAAAAATTTAATTAAAATATGAATTTCGTTACCATTAAATCTTAATCAAACGGTGTCAATGTTCTGACAGTGGCAAATCCAAATATTCCATTTTTTGCATCAAACACAAGTCTTACTATGAAATCTACTTACAAGATAAGCACTTGCTTATGATGGTTGGTTGTGTAGCAAAAGCATTAATGAGTAAAACTCAGTAATATGATTTCTGGTAAATACCATAACAGTGCAGAATCCTCAAGAAGAGATAGTGTTGGATAATGAATGCTTTGCGCAGTTCTATGAGGATTGAATGAAATTGAGAAATACTCATTGGTCATTGATCTTTCTCGCCACCAGCGTTTGGTTCGGTCGTTCTAGAGCGCAAACAAACGCATGCATTACAGGTTATAATTACTAGGCAGTGTAAATAAAGAGTTCAACATAATATTCATTCATGATTCATGTGATAAAATTTACTACTTCTTCCTATTACAGGATTTTGTAAATATAGAAACGATGATTAAAATTGTCAACACAAGAATCTTTAACAAGTCTCATAAAACACAAAGTATCCTACATAAATTTCATTTCATGGAATTGATCTGCTGTCTCAATATCTGCAAAGGTTTTCACTACACACATCTCTTGACTGTAAATCAACAGTCCTTCGAAAACTTCAACAACTCCGTCTGCAATTAAAATTTTGAATGTTACCAATAGTACTCTCAGAAACAGAAAGAAAAAAATATATATATTGAATCCATAAAAAGGATTTTTCATGTACTACAATCATCTTTCTAATTTACATAGGTTCCGAAAAATTCTTTTCAATATTCATTTAGCTGGAATGTGCTAACCATATCGCATTTTCTCCATGACCAAAACGTCAACTGATATAGGGTCTGTTTGGATTGGCTTATTAGCTTATCTACTGGCTTAAGAAATCATGATACTGTTTAAGAGAGCTTAACAAAATAGCTTATGCAAGCTCCCCAATACAGCTTATGAAAAAAGATTATAGCTTAAATGTAAACAGTTTGACTTTCCTTTTATCTTTTGTTATAGAAATAGCTTTGCTTGTACACAAGAACTTATATGATAAGCGCTTAATTAAGCTTTTTTTTTTTTCAAACAGGGCTATATTTCAACCAATTTCAAAAATTGGATACTACTTTCAAGGTTATGGAAGTAAATGTATTACTGAAAAAGGCCAATAAAACAAACATAGCCTAATATTGATGGTGCTGATAGCCTGATACTCTATCTAAAAGGATGAATAAGATACATTGCAGAAAGAAAGAACAAAAAAAAAACACTTAAATAAATACCTCAAAGCCACTCTTCAAATGATCAAGTTCCTTATCTAGATCATTGATAGACTGGTTATATGCCTGCATTGGTGAAGACTGACTAGTAGTGTGTATCTGCAATGCAATAATAACAAAAACAGTTTATGAGGGTCGGACAATTTGATTCCAAATATTCGAAAATGACAAATCAATCGCCAAAATTTAATATCGGCTCTGTCAATCAATTCTAATGCAAAATAGAGACCAACATAAACCCTAAACAACATATAACCTAACAGATTAACCTAAATAACATATAACCTAACAGATTAATGAAAACATACTACTCATAACCATGCCCTAAATACGTGCAAGCTCAACAATTCAAACTCTGTTAGATAACAGATTGGCTAAATTGAGTGACTACCTTTAATTTCATATCTCAATTTATCATTTCATAAGTTTGGGTGATCAAATTCTCAGACCTCGACAACTTCAATAACTAAAGTATTGATTCACTCGATTCAATACACTAATCCCTTTACTCTTACCTAATAAATATTACAAACTCTTAACGGAATTATAATTAAACCTTAAGAAAGTGGTAACCAACTCATGAATCAATCAATTTTTATTTTGTAAATTTCATCAATAAATCAATATTTCTATTTTTTCTTTATATACTTGGTTGTAACTAATTAATAATCAATAACTAACTTTTAAGGTAGTTATAACTAACTGTTAAGAGGGTTGTAACTAGATACCAAGGAAGTGGTAACTAACTCATTAATCAATATTTCTATGTATTTAACTGAATCTTGAATATTTCTCCTCATTTCAAATTTATAGACGCTCTCTCTTAAACATGTTCACATTCTGAAACCCTTTCTTTCTCCTTTTTGATTCTTTTGACAGTAATAACCCTTTTACTCCTACTA
Source organism: Medicago truncatula (assembly GCF_003473485.1). NCBI lineage: Eukaryota > Viridiplantae > Streptophyta > Magnoliopsida > Fabales > Fabaceae > Medicago > Medicago truncatula. Next base: position 333,313 of record NC_053047.1, on the reverse strand, counting down.
ATGGATATTCACAGAATAAACAAGGCTTGTGCAGCCTGCAAATATCAAAGAAGAAAGTGTACTCCAGATTGCCCTTTAGCTCCTTATTTTCCAGCCGATAAACCAAAATGCTTGCCAATGCACATCGTTTGTTTGGTATTTCCAACATGGTGAAGACGCTAAAGTCTATTGATGATGATCATCATAAAGATGAAGCAATGAAGTCGATTATTTTTGAGTCAGAAATGCGTGCAAGATACCCAAGTCATGGATGTCTTGGTCTTATTATGGAGTATCAGGATATGATAATTGAGTCAATGAAAGAGTTAGATCATGTAAAACAGTTACTAAATTTGTGTAAGCTATCACATCAACAAAATCTTCGACATTTCTCTTCATCGGATCATTCTTCAGTACCTTCTACTAGTTCTTCAATTCCAATATTTAACAATGTTGGTGATTTTCCTTATTATGATCGCAATAGTGAGAATAATAATGATACTCAAGTTCTTGGAAATCTTGATATGATAAAGTATGAAGAAGAGTTGGATTATGTAAAAAAATAATCTACAACAGCAAAATTTTCTACCTTACTTTTCAATGGATCATTCTTCTGTACCTACCACTAGTTCTCAAATTCCAGGTATTCCAATATCTAGCTACGTCGGTAACATCATCCCTCATGATGTTAACAAATTTCCATCTGATACAAATTCGAATATAAATTTTATGGATACAACAAGGGTACATGGTTGCACAATTGATTGGTGATAAAATAGTGGTACTACTGAAAATTCCAACTTGATGGTAAAGAAGGAAAATCTGTGAAGAATTCGACAATCTGATCGTGATCGTGAATTGGGCACTGATTTGTAGTTTTTGGAAACTAGTACTCCCTCTTAGGTATTCAACAATCAAAACTATGCGTATCATTTTATTTCTGGTGAAGATTATTTTGATTTTTTAGTGGTATTTTTTGTGTTATGGTATATTTCTAACTGTTAAATAAAAGATTGGTTAAATTGATTCACAGCTTTTAATTTCATAGCTCAATTTATCTGTTCATAAATTTGGGTGATCAAATTCTCTCAGACCTCTACAATTTCAAGAACTAAAATATTGACTCACTCTATTGAATGCACTTAGCTCTCTTTGAATTGGCTTATTTGAACTTATCAACTAGCATAAGCATTTGTGAGTTATTAATGAGAACAGTTTATGAAAACAACTTATAACATGTTCCTAAATTGTTTTCACCTTATTCCTATAAGCTGCCCAAAATATCTCATGTAACACAGTTTATAGCTTATTAGTAATATGAAAACAGTTTGAATTTGTTTTAACTTTTGTTGTAGAAGTAGCTTATACATAAACGCCCATGTTACAAGCGCTTTATTAAGTTGATTCTCCGAACATGGCCTTTACGACAAATTTAAATTTACAAAAATAGCTCATAACTTATATGAAAACAGTTTGAATTTATTTTATCTTTTAATATAGAAATAGCTTATACAAAACCACTTATGTTATAAGCACTCAATTAAGTTTTTCTCCAAACATGGCCTTATTCAAATAACTAAAAAAAAGTATGAGTACTAGGGAAATGATGGTAACTAACTAACCCTGACATGTCATTAAGCTGTTTTCAGCTTATTTTCATAAGCTCTCTATAAATTATATAAAACAGTTTGGATTTATTTTACCTTTCATTATATAAATAGCTTATACATAAGCACTTATGTTCAAAACGCTTAATTAAGTTGTTTCTCCAAACATGGCCTTATTCAAACAACTAAACTAAAACGAAAGGTATGACTACTAAGGAATGCATAGCTTGTAATTAACAAACTAACTAACCCTGGAAATAATTTTGTACTGAAGAGGGTGAGGAAGCTTGTATCCAGCAAATAACACATTAGGGTCTTTATGCAACTGCCTGAAACACCACAAATAAAAAGAGTATGGTTCTTTCATTTAGAGAGAAAATTTAAGTGAAAGAGTTAGAATACAAACTATGTAACATCGACACTTCTGATGAAATGTGTGTCAGTGTCCGACAACGGACTCGGACTCTAAAACCACACATTTGACTGTTCAATTAATTTATTTCTTAAAATTTTTACCTACGTAGACAGGTGTCTATGTCTACCCATATTTTTTATGTGTCTGTGTCTATGTTGGCACTTCATATACAAACTATATAACACCAACACTTCTTATGGAAGGTGTGTTCAAGTGCCCGCAAAGGACACCAACATGACACCACACATGTGACCGTTCAACTAATTCATTTTTTCAGTTTTTTACCGGTGTCCACATGTGTCAGTATAGTGTCTGGTGTCTGTGTGTGTATCAATGCTTCATATGCAAACAATGTAGCACCAACACTTCCGATGAAAGGTGTGTCCAGTGTCCAACAACAAACATTGGACACCGACACACCACACATGTGACTGTTCAATCAATTCATTTTTTAAAAATTTGACTAGTGCCAATATTGTGTTTGGTGTCTGCTTCATATACAAACTACGTAGCACCAACACTTCTGATGGAAGGTGTGTCAGGATGTCTAAAACCGGAAACCGACACAACACCACACATGTGACCATTACATTAATTCATTTTTCAAATTGTTATAAGTGTTTGCATGTGTGTTGGTCACTACTCAGATTAGGTGTCTTGGTTGTGTCCGGCACTGACAGATAATGACTCTGAATTATGTAATTTTCTTAAATTATTAGTGGTGTCGGTGTCTGTGTCGTGTCTGTATCCATGTTTCATAGATGTCATGCTTGATAGAGTACAAATTAGAATACATACATGCGGAGAACGTTGCCAATTGTGTGATCCTCTCTTTCAATTGTGAAAGAAGCTGCATTTATGATCTTTGTATCCCTCTCATAAGATACCCTTTTCAACAAAATTCAAAATTTATTAGAAAAATATGATTAAATAGATAGATAAATAAATAAAGAAGAAAAGAATTATACTTTTTGGTTCCTTCAGGGACAACAAAACGTTCATAACGATCAGGGGCATTCATGGTTTTCCTCTGTTATGTTATGTTCTGTTATTTCTTTCGTTTGTGTTTTCCGGTAATAATGGAAACTTGAAATTTCAAAGGTGGCTTGTTTACAATACAATGAGTTATTTTTTAGGTTTAATTGCATTTTTGACCTTCAACTTTTAAAAAATTGTGATTTTGACCCTCCAAAAAAATAACTATTTTATCTCTAATTTTACAAAATGTTGCAAAACAACTGAGAAGATAAGGGTCAAATTTGTAACTTTTTGTAAAGATATTGGGACAAAAGAACATATTTTCTTAAAGATAGAGGGTCAAAAGAGCATGTTTCCTTAAATACAAGGGACCAAATACAACATATAACTAACGACAGAGGGCAAACTTGTTATCTTATTTGTTAGGTGGCCAAATCACAACTTTTTAAAAGGGATCAACAATGCATTTAAGTCTTCTTTTTATCTCTTAGGTTTCTAAAAATTCCAAAGTCTACCCCTAATATATATGTCTTATAAATACATCTTGATGGGTTTAAGAGTAATCCCACTCAAGATTATTAGGACCTAATCGGTTGAGCAATTTGAGAGGTATGTTGAGAAAACATCACTCATCTTGGAAGAAATTATAGCTCATACTTTAGATAAATCTGGGTGCTACTTTCGTCACTCTAAGAAGGAATGACAAAAATGAGTCGATTCTCTTAGGTAAATGTTATTTTAGGTTGAACAAGTTCAGGTTTTAAACTCTATCATTTAAATTGGTATACGCCACTTAACCCAATGAAAAAAGGGTCGGTCATACTTATCATAATAATTCATGCAACTTTTTATTGTACTCCACCGAAACTAAAGACTCTTGATCTCTGGTAAACGCTTCAAGATATTCCCCCAACTCATATATTTGAATCCGATACAAGATTAATCCTAAAATGATGGTGACACATCTATATTTAAAAAATAAATAAAAATAAATACACGGTTGGGAATTCATGCAAGTTTTAACATCTACGTAAAACGTAATTGAAACAAAATAGTATACATATATTATTTTTTTTGACAAGAAAATAGCATACATATTAAAACATCAATGTCTCAACATACTTATTTGACATGTACCTCTCACTTTTTATTTTTAACAAAAGATACTCCTAGTGTACATATTAAAACCTCAATGTCTCTATTACCAACAAAATGAAACTCAAAAAAATTGTGTTTAATTACTCTCATTTAATTATTTTAATATATAAATATATACACACGCACACTTTTTTTTTGAGAAAAATTAATTTAATATATATATATATATATACACACACACTTATTTGATATGGACCTCTCATTTTGTTTTCTTTTTATAATAAGGAGAGGCCTTGAGGCCATGAACTAGAGGGACCTCTCATTTTCAAACTTAAGTTCCATCATCTAATCTAATTGATATATTCCTTCATTACACTTAAACTTTTGTCTGCCAACTTTAATATACACTATGTTGTTAAAGCACAAACAGTGTTCTACTTTTTTTAATTGAAACTTTCTATGTGTAGCATAAAATTAAATTGACAAACTAATGTATGGATCATATACTTCCATATCCTTTTGGTCACCTCACACCGCCCATTCTATATTATAGTGCGACCTGTCTATGAATCATACATTCTTATGTCATTTTCCAATCCATGTAAGGTTTATGCAACAAATGTGAGTATTTATATTTATATTTATATGAATGATTTTTGGACATGAGATTTTTTACTTACACTCTTTACTATATTCATACTATATTCAGAACTTGCGCAAGTGTTAATCACTGTACAACTTAACTAACGCTGTGTGAGTTAATTAGCGCAGAGTTAGTTAAGTCACGCTACGTACTGTCTTAAACAAGGCAGAGCACCTCATGTTTGGAAGGTACATTCCGAAATGTAATGTAATGATCAGAATATGTATTACTGAGAATCAACTATATAAGTTATTTATTGACTTTTTATTCGAATTTTTATTTGAATTCACGCTGTCGCAATTTTTATTCGAATTCACGCTATCGCAGTATTTATTCGAATTCACGCTTCGCAATTTTTATTCGAATTTATTTAATTGCAATTTTTAATTCAAATTATTTTATTAAATTTATTCTAAATTATTTTATTTACTTTATTCTAATTTATTTTATTTACTTTATTCTAATTTATTTTATTTACTTTATTCTAATTATTCATACATTAATATTTATTAAATTAATATTGATTCGATATTATTCATTAAATAAATAAAAATATAAATAAAAGTAAATGAACTAAATTAATATTTATTCATTAAATACAAAATTAGAAAATAAAAGCAAATATAAAAAGGAATGAACAAAATTGAAGCATATAACAATATCTCATTTTATTAATAGAATTCATACAATACAATAATTGATACAATAGTTTATTCCAATTCACTAATTTATTCTACTTATTTTCTCCCTTTGGGGTAAAAAGTAATCAATCTTCTTTGGGAATAGTGAGCAGCCTTCTTGGGGAAAATACATCATCAACCCTTGGGCTAAATTTAAATCTGGTTTTTTTTATACCCCAACAAGAATCTTTTTACCCACGGTAAAAAGTTTATGGAGTAAAAAAAAATAGATTTAAATTTATCCCAAAGGTTGATCACTTCCCCAAGTCGGCTACTCACTATTTTACCTCGAAGAAGTTTGATCACTTTTGCCCCCAAAGAGAATATTGAAAAAAGAAAGAAAGAAGAGAAATAGAGGGAGAAAGTGAGAAGGGGGAGAAAGTGACATGGTGTAAGGAAATAGGGAAGTACGGAGGTGTATTTATAGGTGGGAATGGTGGTGTAGGTTATAACCACCATAAATGTGGTAAAAAAAACGTGTAAAGTTTGTAGAAAACGTGTGGATTGAAGGTTGAAAACCTGACCACCATCCAAAAAACGTTTGTTCTTCAGTTCTGACCACCACCCAACGTGCGTGAGTTAACTCGCGCATAGACCAGTGGTGCATGACTTAAGTCACACAGAGGTTATAAGGTGCGCAAGTTAAATTACACAGCGTGACTTAACTTGCGCAAGAGCATTTTTGCATGGCTATAGGACGCGAGCAATATGTGTTAAGTGAAGAGCAGCATTCAATGTTTATTTAAGATGGAAATATTGCATTAGGCCCACATTTGTTACTTTTTAAGTTCAAGTTTTCTTTCTGTCCACTCAAATCCGCGTAGATAGAAAGCAACTTATAGCTTAACCTTGGACATCATACACAAATGTTAATTAATAAATTAATCCCTTAGAAATATTCACATAACTATATTGCCTTTATAGTGATGCATTTTTGGACGTAGTAATTAAAAAGCATATTTGCAAATTATTTCTGGGGTAGTATAGATAATACATTTGATTTTTTTTAAACTTGAAAAAACAATTTTAGATATGTTAAAGCATGCAATATATACCTGCTTTTTGTTTTTTTCTTACACCACTAACTATAAGCACAACCATGAACCAATCAAATATTTAAATAATATGATTATGAAATTTAGTTGAAAAATATTGCTAAAGAATTGAATTCCAAAAACAAAATACAAAACAATACAAACACAAAGAAAAAGTTGTTTTCAAAGTATGTGCACCCATTGCTTATACATGCAATAAGGGAATCATCTTTATTCCTACAACAAATGCACCAAAAGAACATCACTTTTTTAAAGAAAAAGACATTTTTTTTATACAAACCATATTGAGAATTTATTTTAACAAGCAAAAATAGAATATATTACTAACATGCTCCTCATTAACACAAAGTGTACCAAAAGGTCCTCAAAAGTATTCAACCAAACAGTTCAGAAATGAAAGAAAACCTACATAAATTAGCTGATATCCAGACAAACAAACTGGCTCGACCACCACATATGAAAATTTAGACGAACATTGATATTATTAACCTCCATCCACCTAAAAGAATATAACTTTACTTTTTCTAACGGTTGATGAATGGTATTTTCCTTATTCTTATTGTTTATTTCTTTCCATAAAATTCACACGCAGCAAAGCCAATAAAGTTGCATAATGAGAATTTAATTCATATGCACCAATGTGCTTTAAAGAATTTTTACACAATCTAGTTAATCACAATTGTCATAAAAATAGGCTAAAATATGGTTTTAATCCCTGCAAATATGTTTCGTTTTGGTTTTAGTCCCTGTAAAAAAAAAATTGTTTTTGGTCCCTGCAAAATAACAAAATATTTTGCAGGGACCAAAAACTACAAAATTGGTTCAGTTATAATGTGTCACGTATGCAAATCATCACAAAAGTGGGATCAGAGACTATTTTAAAAAACAAAAAAATTTGCAGGGACCAAAAACAATTTTTTTTACAGGGGCTAAAACCAAAACGAGACATATTTGCAGGGACTAAAACTATATTTTAGCCTAAAAAATAGTAGTTTTATAATTATATGAAAGTGTAAAAAATGTTACACCAACAATGTATGCTAATTAATCCCTATACTATATAAGTGAGGTGGCACAAAGGTGGTGAAATATTGTTCATGTATATCATCTAGACCAACCAAAATCCAACTTGTGACATGACAAGAGAATCTTGTGCCAACATTATAACAAAAAAATTGTTGATTTCTGTTCTATATTCTCCAACTTCAACATTAACTAGGGTCACCATATATATATATAAAACATGTTCTCTTGAAACACAAAGTTATTAGCTGTGTGCCTCTTGGAATACCAAACTGATAAACAGTTCATATGATTTATATTATATAGTATAATTAAGATAACTACCAAAGTACGTTAACCCTTTAACATTTTTATTTATCTTATAATTCAATAGGAAATATTGGTTCTTTCTTGTTCATTTTGCTATCTCCTGATTCAAAATCTAACTCATTTCTTATAGTCTTTTTGTTGTTCTAAAGGGTTGGTTAACTTTGATCAATATTTTAATTTTAACATACATATAAATTTTGATATACATATAAATAAATATTATGTTTTTGTTATGGTGGATGGTGAAGATGAAATTGAGAACATTGTTTGGTTTTTTTGATTGGTTGCAGAACCTGGATTGGAGAAGAGTGAAAGTGAAGCCATTTGTGAGTAATTCAAGAGCATTAAGGTTGCAACAGCAGCATCAACCAAACATACAGATGCCTTTGAATGTATTTCAAGATAAAGATGGATTGCCAAGGATTGTATTGACTGATCCAAATGGTTCATCAGCTGAGGTTGGTTGCTTTATGTGATCTTAATGGTCTTTTTTTCATCATCATGATAGTATCTCGGATAAACAACTTAATTAAACTCTTATCATATAAGATATAAGTGTTTTTAAGAACATATAAGATATAAGTTGTTTTCATAAGTTATCCTTGAAATCTTCTGCAAATAAGCTAAAAAAAGCTTACATATGTCATAATTTATTTCTCTAGATTCTCTCGAATCGTGTCACAAGTGTTTATGCTAGTAGATAAGCTCATAAACATCAATCTAAACATGCTCTTGATGTGTTGATTATGGATTGTGTAGAATTTCTATGGTTAATGCCTTGAGAATATTTTTGAGAAATTTGTGTTACTTTGGACTTTACTAATGAATAGTAATATTCATCCATATGAAGCAGTCACTTTTGACAACTAAGAATAAGCAAGCATTCTATGTTTACTTGTTTTGGTTTGTATCAAATCTTATCACCTTACCTAACTTGTAAAATTTAGCATTAGATATTATTTGGACCAATATGTTACTGTGGTTCCACATTATTGATCTAATTAGAAAGCTTATGAAACATATTTCATTCAGGTGCTTCTCTATGGAGGGCATATTGTTTCATGGAAGAATCAAAGGAAGGAAGAACTGCTTTTTATGAGCAGTAAGGTAAAAAACATTCTTGTTTTATTTTTACTATAACTTCTTGTAAGAAAATGAAGATGTGACTTCCACGAATTTGTCCATGGTTTTTATGGTTTTAAACCTCCGATTCTAGGGAAAAATGACCCTAGTAATGCGGACTATCGAGTTTGATCAATTGGTATTTTTCTACTTAACAGGCTAAATGGAAACAACATAAAGCAATCAGAGGAGGTATATCAGCTTGCTTCGCACGGGTAAGTAGTTTCATCGTATACACAACATATGGTGTAAACATATTTCAGTTTTCTCCTTACTTGTTGAGAAATTTTTTCCAAACTTGTTGATATTCAACTACAATTCTATGTTGCAGTTTGGTGATGTTGGTTCACTTGAGCAACATGGAATGACAAGAAATAGAATGTGGTCATTGGATAGAGACCCTTCACCACTTCCTCCAATAGACAATCATTCATCTGTGGATTTGATATTAAAGTCAACGGGAGTTGACTTAAAGACGCCACAAAGGTATGTATCATATGTAATGTAGACACTTTATGTTGAAGATGTGTTTGGTGTCCGACACGTATAACTAACACAACACTGATACATGTAGTTCCATTCAATTACTTTCATATATGTATTTCAATTTGTATTTTCTTTTTATGTAGTTTTGAGTTGAGACTTCGAATATCTCTAAGTACCGGCAAGCTCATTCTGATTCCTAGAGTCAGAAACACTGATAACAAACCATTTTCTTTTGCATTTTCGCTATGCAACTATTTGTCTGTATCAGATATCAGGTATGCACTTTACATACTTAATTCCACTGATTTTTCACTTTTTATTCTTACTATATGATCATCCATCATGCCTTAGCATTTTGGTTATTTATATGTCTTTGACTTTAAAAGAGTTTGAATGAATGTGCAGTGAAGTGCGTATCGAGGGATTAGAGACACTTGATTATGTTGATAATCTGATGAATAGATCAAGATTCACAGAACAGGCTGATGCAATTACATTTGATGGAGAGGTAGGTATCTTAAACCATCACATTCTTTCATACATGCATAGCTCTCTAACTAGTGTTTTGGTTACGTTGTAGACGGATAGAGTATACTTGCACAGCCCAAATAAAATTGCCATCATAGATCATGAGAAGAAAAGAACTTTTGTACTCCAGAAGAATTCACTTCCAGATGCAGGTTACTATTAGTTATGGATTCACATTTTACATGTTTTCTGTTTCATTCATTTGATGTATTTGCATGACATTATATCAATTTGTGATGAGAGTGCAGTTGTATGGAATCCATGGAATAAAAAGGCGAAAGCTCTACCTGATTTGGGAGTTGATGATTACAAAATGATGTTATGTGTGAATTCAGCAGCTATTGATACTCCTATTATCTTGAAACCATGTGAAGAATGGAAAGGTTATCAAGAAATTTCAACTGTTTCATCAAGCTATTGCAGTGGACAATTGGATCCTCGTCGAGTTCTTTATGGTTTTCAGTGAACTGTAATCGATGGAGTTAAATCAACAAAGATTTATACATATTATGTGTACACTTTAAAGTGCACAATCATAATGCAATAGCTTGTCCATATATATATAGACTATAGTTCCTCTTCATAGGGTTACATTGCCTTAAGACAGCAATAAGGTGTGCTTGATCAATGCCATGCCGATACCCTTTTCCAATGATTAAGAGATGTTTTGCTTGATGGCATGATGCTATGACAATTGCTTAGCAATTTTTGTGTATTTGTTAAGTACCAATGAAAATCTTCAGAGAATGGAAACTGGTGATGCTGTGCATACATGTTTCGAATTCTTCTGTTATGAACAAGAACATTAAATTTTTCTTTTTTATCGACGCTTTTTGTTTGGAGAACCTGCAAATTGTGGCCTTGTGCTTTATGTTTGGAGAACCTGCAAATTTTGTGACCTTGTGAATTGTGATCATGAACATGTTTCTATCTACATTTTTACCTTCTCGAATTGCAGAATAATTTACTTAATTTTTAATTATTACTTGTTGTAACTTGTGATGTAAGTAAATTTACTGTTGTTTTTGGACTATTTGATGAATGTGGTAAAAATAACATAAATTTACAGACACTTGCAATAGTATATCCTCATGTAAAAACATTCAACAGAATACAAATGCTTGCCTTAAATTTCTTTCTCGCAAGCTCGATTGGCTAACACGACAAAGAAGAAAGAAAATAAAACGCATTAGAGACAGATTTATCACACCTGAATATTGCAAAATAGAATCAGCAAGAAACAGGTCTTGAAGAAATCATAATTTAAAATCCAACCATGGAATGTCTCCATTCTCCATAGATTTTGTTAGCTGTACAATTTAACATTAAATGTATAAAGTGAGACAAATAAAAATATATTAATCATCATCCTCGTCTTCGACATCTTCAGCAGCTCCAGCATCATCTCCAATGCCATCAAGTAGTTGGTCAACATCCTCTCCCAACTCCAACAACCTAGCACTAAGTCTATCCACCTTGCTTTGTTCTTGCCCGAGGCATACAAGCAGATCATTCAGTTCACCTTCACTCTCCTTCAGAGCTTCTTCCCTTGCTTCAGCTTTTATTGCCTCCACGTCCGGGAATGTTGAGGGCCCTTCTCCCCTCAGTGCTTTCACCTCATTCTCCAGTTGGAGATTAGATTGCTCAAGGCTATTGTATGCATCGGACAGACTCTGTAGATCAGATTCCATCTTTCCAGCTAAATTTTGATACATAGTTGCCTCGGATTCAATTTTGGCCTTTTCTGCCTTAAGCAACTCCAACCTTTTAGATGCTTCTTGGAGATCTCTGCGGAGTGTCTCTATTTGGACTCTGTCCATGCCTCCACTTACTCTTTGCTCAGACTGGAAACTACTACCTGTCTTAGCCAGGTCCTCGGCCAATGTACCATTTCGAATAACTAGATCCTGAGACGATGAAAATAAAAATAAAATAAATAATCACTAAATCAAACACATATCATGAATAGTCAAACCATATTGATAAATTTGTTCAAGAGCACTGGCTCCTGCAGTTCTACACACTTCTTATTTTTCTATGAATTATAGATATTCTTGCTGAACAAACCTAAGGTACTGTTATTAATCAGAAAACCATCAGAAACAAACTTAACTTGCTGAACAAATCAACAAAGATGTAAGTTCACAGCAGTACATCGTACTTAACACCTCAAGAATGTTTTTTGTAATCTTATGATACACATACCATTTAAAAACAACTCCAAAATTTCACATTACATAAATGACAATGTTAATAAAAAACTACGGAACTAAATACTCTGAATTTGAAGGTTGATTTTAGAACATCTATTCTCTACGTTGTTAATTATACAGTGAGGGAGACTACATGAAAGGAACAGATTCATGACTTATCCTTGTATATATACTTTGAGAGGAATAGACTAGCACAAATAATACCTGTATCTCAGAGTGCTGCTTCTCAACAAAAGCTTTCAGCCGCTTTATATATTCACCATCACTTTCGCCTCTCTTCTGCTCTATTTCTTCTGGCACTACTGTTACCTGGGTTTTTGGACGACTATAAACTTCCACAATCTGTTCTCTAATATTTTCCTCCAGTCTTTTCACAAAATTCACAAAGTAAGAATCCAAAATTGTAGTGAGAATTGGATCATCCGTATTTTTCTTTTCTGACAAATCATTCTCATCTACATCTTGAATATCTGCCATGCTAGCTGCTGAAGATCTCGAGAACGATCTATGTGTGAGTGATGACCCAACGTTAGCGAAAACAAAACTCTTGTGCATCTCATCAAATTTTAAGAAGTACGAACTAAGCCCAATTTTCTGACTTATTATATCAACAATGGCAAATGCATCTTTCCCGCTATCTGTGGATTTGTTATAGATCACACATTCGCCCAACACAACTGCAGCAAAACCCCTGATACAAACTGTTTCCGACAGATTTGATACTAGCTCAAGAAGATAAGTAAGGTGGGGTCGAGCATCTAGGAAGCAGTGCACTGCATTGGGGCAATCTGCTATCCAGGTAACCAGCAATTTCAAAATAATAGCTTGAGCATATGAATTTCCTGATGGATTAGACTTTCCATCTTTGGATTTCATTGAAGAGGCGAGGGCCAAATATTTCACCATTCGATGCATTAATGGTTCTGCAGCTCCTAATGATTGCATGGGTGCCTCAATTTCAATTCGCAAAACCTGAAACATTTTTTATAACATTTCTCTGAGCACCTAAATTTCACTTCTTCCTTTCCTTAATCTTACCATTCATACTGTTATTATGTATAAATGTATGGGGGGAAATATCTAGTGCAAAAGAAACCAATAGGTAAACACTGATGTGGCATGGCTAACCGCATAAATAACTACTCCAAAAAAAGAGAGAAAGAAAAGACATAATTAAGAAATTAAAGGCATTACCATAAAATTCTGAATAACACATACAAGAATTAACTTCATTTACAAAAGCAATAGTATGAATAATTTATGATGTAAACCATACAAAAATAGCAAAAGTAACATTTGGATTATCCTTCAAGTAAATGCATAAGAACATCAAAGAATATTACATCAAAAAATTATAAAAGTGAGAGTGAGAAAGATGAAAAGCATGATGGTCTGAAGTAACTCATATACATGTAAGTAAAACTTGCACTAACAAAAGGCAGGAGATCTCCGGTGAGAGTATTTATTGATGCTAATATTATTCATTATCGAATAGAAAATTAAAAACTTCATGCACAGAAGATTAATCTAAATGTCCTCACTAGTGTATTACTTCCCCCTTAAGTTTATTTAATCTGATTACCTTTAATCAACAATTGTTGTTTAAACATAAGAAGTTTTAGACTTGCAATATTCCAGCAAAAATAAGTACATCAGCAGTAAAAGTAAAACCCAACAAGATATAGTATGCAAAAAGCCCAATTACCGACACAGGAAAAGCATGGGAGACACAATTTACCAAATGGTGTCACAAAATTTCCATTCAACTACTAACAAATGGAAACAGAAAAGGGAAAGTAAAGATAGATATGTTACATAGATCAAAGAGAACATGCTAACAATACACCTATTAGTTTCTTTGCCAGAAAAAGAGAACCTAACTAATTTCTCAATTTCAATAAGCTATAGCATGCAAGAGACGTCAGCTTAAAGAAACAGGTCCCTTAAAATTAGAGAGTGGAGACAATTTTCTTTTTTCATTTCATTTGGAGTAAAAGCTTAAATTGGATAAGAAATACTCATACAATAGAATACTTTTCTATAGTAGAAATCTATAGTTAATAAAATTATCATGTTAAAGTTCAAGATGAATACATTGATTTTTATATGATAAATGTTTTTGTTATAAAACAAATACAAATCATTCAAGCAAAAAGTCAATCAGAATGTATTCTGTAGTCCTTACATTACATCTGCTAAAACTGATAGTAAAATAAAGCTAAAAATGCAATGAAGCAGGGAACTATTAACATACCCTTTCCTTGCATTGGAGATTATCCTTCAATATATGAGATAGAACACTAGCAGCTCTGCTACAAGTCTACATATTTAACATAACATTAGCCAGGTAATCCAAACAAATCTGGAATATGAAACACACACACACACACAAAAAAAAAAAAGAAGTATCACATACCTCAAGATCACCATCATTTTCACCCAACGTAAGACCGTGTAATAGCATGCTGAAAGAGAAACAAATAACGAAATTAAAGGTGAAAGAAGATAGCATACTAACGGAAATGTTATGATTTAGGAAACAAACATGAACAAGAACTTGTTGTATAATAAAATTAAAATAACACATCATCAAAAAAAATTCAATTAGCACGGCATTAAAGCACAACCAACAAAACAAACCTTCCAAAAGACATATGAACATCCTCCTCATGGAATGAACGATTTATGGAATATGGTTGCGGAATTAGCGTAGACGCTAGCATTGCTTGGCCATCAGCATTTTTCTGATTTAGATAACGTTAATCAAGAAAGGAATAAGTTAAAAAAGAAGCAGAAATGAAACATAGGCAGTCAAAAGCATTAATGTGCACTAACCAAATTTATCAGCTCTTAAATTATGTAATATGTATGGTATCAATGAATGCTTTTAAAAATAAAATAAAAGAAACTCAAGATAAAGAAGTATGCATAACCAACCTCGCAAAAGTTTTTGAAAACATCATCAGCGGCAATGAACTCTTGCATGCTAGAAGACCTCAAAATTATTCTAAGTATAGAATTCAGAGCAGGTTCGGCCTGCGGCTCCTCTCCAAGAACTTTGCTAGCAAGAAGATCGAGATTCTTTGAATCTCCAGCAATTAAATCCCCAATACATCTCAATGCCTAATGAGAGAAAGTTCATCAACA